>NW_027554228.1:0-83395 GCF_045843805.1 Urocitellus parryii
GAAAGTTGGGAGCCCCAAGCAGAGACTGACGAGAATCACTTTCATTGAAAGGGGATGCCAAGCTTCCAAAAAACTACGAGTTTCCTGAAATCTCAGCAAACATTTTTTCACCCAATCTTGATGATACTTGCAGGTAATGATCAGTACACCAATCCCACTTGGCTCACCAAATTTCGTTCTTCTAGGTTAAACCGTTCCTTTGCAGTAACCGTTTTCATGTTTAGGTTGCACTCTGTTTTCTCCTATATGGATACATGTATTTGGAACTCTAAATCAAACACGGTTTGTGCTAGCTCTTTGAAACTCGGCACAATAATGAAGTTCCAAGTTCTATCGCTATGGTTTGTGTCCTATTGAAGTAGCCCCAAGCAGTGACTGACAAAAATCACTTTCATTGGAAGGGGTTGCCAAGCTTCCAAAAAACTACGAGTTTCCTGAAATCTCAGCAAACATTTTTTCACCCAATCTTGATGGAACTGGCAGGTAATGATCAGTACACCAGTCCCACTTGGCTCACCAAATTTCGTTCTTCTAGGTTAAACCGTTCCTTTGCAGTAACCGTTTTCATGTTTAGTTTCACTCTGTTTTCTCCTATATGGATACATGTAGTTGGAACTCTAAATCAAACACGGTTTGTGCTAGTTCTTTGAAACTTGGCACAATAATGTAGTTCCAAGTTCTATCGCTATGGTTTGTGTCCTATTGAAGTAGCCCCAAGCAGAGACTGACGAGAATCACATTCATTGGAAGGGGTTGCCAAGCTTCCAAAAAACTACGAGTTTCCTGAAATCTCAGCAAACATTTTTTCACCCAATCTTGATGATACTTGCAGGTAATGAACAGTACACCAGTCCCACTTGGCTCTCCAAATTTCGTTCTTCTAGGTTAAACCGTTCCTTTGCAGTAACCGTTTTCATGTTTAGGTTTCACTCTGTTTTCTCCTATATGGATACATGTAGTTGGAACTCTAAATCAAACACGGTGTGTGCTAGCTCTTTGAATCTTGGCACAATTATGTAGTTCCAAGTTCTATCGCGATGGTTTGTGTCCTATGGAAGTAGCCCCAAGCAGAGACTGACGAGAATCACTTTCATTGAAAGGGGTTGCCAAGCTTCCAAAAAACTACGAGTTTCCTGAAATCTCAGCAAACATTTTTCACCCAATCTTGATGATACTTGCAGGTAATGATCAGTACACCAATCCCACTTGTCTCACCAAATTTCGTTCTTCTAGGTTAAACCGTTCCTTTGCAGTAACCGTTTTCATGTTTAGGTTTCACTCTGTTTTCTCCTATATGGATACATGTATTTGGAACTCTAAATCAAACACGGTTTGTGCTAGCTCTTTGAAACTCGGCACAATAATGAAGTTCCAAGTTCTATCGCTATGGTTTGTGTCCTATTGAAGTAGCCCCAAGCAAAGACTGACGAGAATCACATTCATTGGAAGGGGTTGCCAAGCTTCCAAAAAACTACGAGTTTCCTGAAATCTCAGCAAACATTTTTTCACCCAATCTTGATGGAACTGGCAGGTAATGATCAGTACACCAGTCCCACTTGGCTCACCAAATTTCGTTCTTCTAGGTTAAACCGTTCCTTTGCAGTAACCGTTTTCATGTTTAGGTTTCACTCTGTTTTCTCCTATATGGATACATGTAGTTGGAACTCTAAATCAAACACGGTGTGTGCTAGCTCTTTGAATCTTGGCACAATAATGTAGTTCCAAGTTCTATCGCGATGGTTTGTGTCCTATGGAAGTAGCCCCAAGCAGAGACTGAGGAGAATCACTTTCATTGAAAGGGATTGCCAAGCTTCCAAAAATTACGAATTTCCTGAAATCTCAGCAAACATTTTTTCACCCAATCTTGATGATACTTGCAGGTAATGATCAGTACACTAGTCCCACTTGGCTCAAAAAATTTCGTTCTTCTAGGTTAAACCGTTCCTTTGCAGTAACCGTTTTCATGTTTAGGTTGCACTCTGTTTTCTCCTATATGGATACATGTATTTGGAACTCTAAATCAAACACGGTTTGTGCTAGCTCTTTGAAACTTGGCACAATAATGTAGTTCCAAGTTCTATCGCTATGGTTTGTGTCCTATTGAAGTAGCCCCAAGCAGAGACTGACGAGAATCACATTCATTGGAAGGGGTTGCCAAGCTTCCAAAAAACTACGAGTTTCCTTAAATCTCAGCAAACATTTTTTCACCCAATCTTGATGATACTTGCAGGTAATGATCAGTACACCAGTCCCACCTGGCTCACCAAATTTCGTTCTTCTAGGTTAAACCGTTCTTTGCAGTAACCGTTTTCATGTTTAGGTTTCACTCTGTTTTCTCCTATATGGATACATGTAGTTGGAACTCTAAATCAAACACGGTGTGTGCTAGCTCTTTGAATCTTGGCACAATAATGTAGTTCCAAGTTTTATCGCGATGGTTTGTGTCGTATGGAAGTAGCCCCAAGCAGAGACTGACGAGAATCACTTTCATTGAATGGGATTGCCAAGCTTCCAAAAAACTACGAGTTTCCTGAAATCTCAGCAAACATTTTTTCACCCAATCTTGATGATACTTGCAGGTAATGATCAGTACACCAGTCCCACTTGGCTCACCAAATTTCGTTCTCCTAGGTTAAACCATTCCTTGGCAGTAACCGTTTTCATGTTTAGGTTTCACTCTGTTTTCTCCTATATGGATACATGTATTTGGAACTCTAAATCAAACACGGTTTGTGCTAGCTCTTTGAAACTCGGCACAATAATGAAGTTCCAAGTTCTATCGCTATGGTTTGTGTCCTATTGAAGTAGCCCCAAGCAGTGACTGACAAAAATCACTTTCATTGGAAGGGGTTGCCAAGCTTCCAAAAAACTACGAGTTTCCTGAAATCTCAGCAAACATTTTTTCACCCAATCTTGATGGAACTGGCAGGTAATGATCAGTACACCAGTCCCACTTGGCTCACCAAATTTCGTTCTTCTAGGTTAAACCGTTCCTTTGCAGTAACCGTTTTCATGTTTAGGTTTCACTCTGTTTTCTCCTATATGGATACATGTAGTTGGAACTCTAAATCAAACACGGTTTGTGCTAGTTCTTTGAAACTTGGCACAATAATGTAGTTCCAAGTTCTATCGCTACGGTTTGTGTCCTATTGAAGTAGCCCCAAGCAGAGACTGACGAGAATCACATTCATTGAAGGGGTTGCCAAGCTTCCAAAAAACTACGAGTTTCCTGAAATCTCAGCAAACATTTTTTCACCCAATCTTGATGATACTTGCAGGTAATGAACAGTACACCAGTCCCACTTGGCTCTCCAAATTTCGTTCTTCTAGGTTAAACCGTTCCTTTGCAGTAACCGTTTTCATGTTTAGGTTTCACTCTGTTTTCTCCTATATGGATACATGTAGTTGGAACTCTAAATCAAACACGGTGTGTGCTAGCTCTTTGAAACTTGGCACAATAATGAAGTTCCAAGTTCTATCGCTATGGTTTGTGTCCTATTGAAGTAGCCCCAAGCAGTGACTGACGAAAATCACTTTCATTGGAAGGGGTTGCCAAGCTTCCAAAAAACTACGAGTTTCCTGAAATCTCAGCAAACATTTTTTCACCCAATCTTGATGATACTGGCAGGTAATGATCAGTACACCAGTCCCACTTGGCTCACCAAATTTCGTTCTTCTAGGTTAAACCGTTCCTTTGCAGTAACCGTTTTCATGTTTAGGTTTCACTCTGTTTTCTCCTATATGGATACATGTAGTTGGAACTCTAAATCAAACACGGTTTGTGCTAGTTCTTTGAAACTCGGCACAGTAATGAAGTTCCAAGTTCTATCGCTATGGTTTGTGTCCTATTGAAGTAGCCCCAAGCAAAGACTGACGAGAATCACATTCATTGGAAGGGGTTGCCAAGCTTCCAAAAAACTACGAGTTTCCTGAAATCTCAGCAAACATTTTTTCACCCAATCTTGATGGAAGTGGCAGGTAATGATCAGTACACCAGTCCCACTTGGCTCACCAAATTTCGTTCTTCTAGGTTAAACCGTTCCTTTGCAGTAACCGTTTTCATGTTTAGGTTTCACTCTGTTTTCTCCTATATGGATACATGTAGTTGGAACTCTAAATCAAACACGGTTTGTGCTAGCTCTTTGAAACTTGGCACAATAATGTAGTTCCAAGTTCTATCGCTATGGTTTGTGTCCTATTGAAGTAGCCCCAAGCAGAGACTGACGAGAATCACATTCATTGGAAGGGGTTGCCAAGATTCCAAAAAACTACGAGTTTCCTGAAATCTCAGCAAACATTTTTTCACCCAATCTTGATGATACTTGCAGGTAATGATCAGTACACCAGTCCCACTTGGCTCACCAAATTTCGTTCTTCTAGGTTAAACCGTTCCTTTGCAGTAACCGTTTTCATGTTTAGGTTTCACTCTGTTTTCTCCTATATGGATACATGTAGTTGGAACGCTAAATCAAACACCGTGTGTGCTAGCTCTTTGAATCTTGGCACAATAATGTAGTTCCAAGTTCTATCGCGGTGGTTTGTGTCCTATGGAAGTAGCCCCAAGCAGAGACTGACGAGAATCACTTTCATTGAAAGGGATTGCCAAGCTTCCAAAAAATTACGAATTTCCTGAAATCTCAGCAAACATTTTTTCACCCAATCTTGATGGATACTTGCAGGTAATGATCAGTACACTAGTCCCACTTGGCTCAAAAAAATTTCGTTCTTCTAGTTTAAACCGTTCCTTTGCAGTAACCGTTTTCATGTTTAGGTTTCACTCTGTTTTCTCCTATATGGATACATGTATTTGGAACTCTAAATCAAACACGGTTTGTGCTAGCTCTTTGAAACTTGGCACAATAATGTAGTTCCAAGTTCTATCGCTATGGTTTGTGTCCTATTGAAGTAGCCCCAAGCAGAGACTGACGAGAATCACATTCATTGAAAGGGGTTGCCAAGCTTCCAAAAAACTACGAGTTTCCTGAAATCTCAGCAAACATTTTTTCACCCAATCTTGATGATACTTGCAGGTAATGATCAGTCCACCAGTCCCACCTGGCTCACCAAATTTCGTTCTTCTAGGTTAAACCGTTCCTTTGCAGTAACCGTTTTCATGTTTAGGTTTCACTCTGTTTTCTCCTATATGGATACATGTAGTTGGAACTCTAAATCAAACACGGTTTGTGCTACCTCTTTGAAACTTGGCACAATAATGTAGTTCCAAGTTCTATCGCTATGGTTTGTGTCCTATTGAAGTAGCCCCAAGCAGAGACTGATGAGAATCACATTCATTGGAAGGGGTTGCCAAGATTCCAAAAAACTACGAGTTTCCTGAAATCTCAGCAAACATTTTTTCACCCAATCTTGATGATACTTGCAGGTAATGATCAGTACACCAGTCCCACTTGGCTCACCAAATTTCGTTCTTCTAGGTTAAACCGTTCCTTTGCAGTAACCGTTTTCATGTTTAGGTTTCACTCTGTTTTCTCCTATATGGATACATGTAGTTGGAACTCTAAATCAAACACCGTGTGTGCTAGCTCTTTGAATCTTGGCACAATAATGTAGTTCCAAGTTCTATCGCGATGGTTTGTGTCCTATGGAAGTAGCCCCAAGCAGAGACTGACGAGAATCACTTTCATTGAAAGGGATTGCCAAGCTTCCAAAAAATTACGAATTTCCTAAATCTCAGCAAACATTTTTTCACCCAATCTTGATGATACTTGCAGGTAATGATCAGTCCACTAGTCCCACTTGGCTCAAAAAATTTCGTTCTTCTAGGTTAAACCGTTCCTTTGCAGTAACCGTTTTCATGTTTAGGTTTCACTCTGTTTTCTCCTATATGGATACATGTATTTGGAACTCTAAATCAAACACGGTTTGTGCTAGCTCTTTGAAACTTGGCACAATAATGTAGTTCCAAGTTCTATCGCTATGGTTTGTGTCCTATTGAAGTAGCCCCAAGCAGAGACTGACGAGAATCACATTCATTGGAAGGGGTTGCCAAGCTTCCAAAAAACTACGAGTTTCCTTAAATCTCAGCAAACATTTTTTCACCCAATCTTGATGATACTTGCAGGTAATGATCAGTACACCAGTCCCACTTGGCTCACCAAATTTCGTTCTTCTAGGTTAAACCGTTCCTTTGCAGTAACCGTTTTCATGTTTAGGTTTCACTCTGTTTTCTCCTATATGGATACATGTATTTGGAACTCTAAATCAAACACGGTTTCTGCTAGCTCTTTGAAACTTGGCACAATAATGTAGTTCCAAGTTCTATCGCTATGGTTTGTGTCCTATGGAAGTAGCCCCAAGCAGAGACTGACAAGAATCACTTTCATTGAAAGGGGTTGCCAAGCTTCCAAAAAACTACGAATTTACTGAAATCTCAGCAAACATTTTTTCACCCAATCTTGATGGTACTGGCAGGTCATGATCAGTACACCAGTCCCACTTGGCTCACCAAATTTCGTTCTTCTAGGTTAAACCGTTCCTTTGCAGTAACCGTTTTCATGTTTAGATTTCACTCTGTTTTCTCCTATATGGATACATGTAGTTGGAACTCTAAATCAAACACGGTTTGTGCTAGCTTTTTAAAACTTGGCACAATAATGTAGTTCCAAGTTCTATCGCTATGGTTGGTGTCCTATGGAAGTAGCCCCAAGCAGAGACTGACGAGAATCACTTTCATTGAAAGGGGTTGCCAAGCTTCCAAAAAACTACGAGTTTCCTGAAATCTCAGCAAACATTTTTTCACCCAATCTTGATGGTACTGGCAGGTAATGATCAGTACACCAGTCCCACTTGGCTCACCAAATTTCGTTCTTCTAGGTTAAACCGTTCCTTTGCAGTAACCGTTTTCATGTTTAGGTTTCACTCTGTTTTCTCCTATATGGATACATGTAGTTGGAACTCTAAATCAAACACGGTTTGTGCTAGCTCTTTGAAACTTGGCACAATAATGTAGTTTCAAGTTCTATCGCTATGGTTTGTTTCCTATTGAAGTAGCCCCAAGCAGAGACTGACGAGAATCACATTCATTGGAAGGGGTTGCCAAGATTCCAAAAAACTACGAGTTTCCTGAAATCTCAGCAAACATTTTTTCACCCAATCTTGATGATACTAGTAGGTAATGATCAGTACACCAGTCCCACTTGGCTCACCAAATTTCGTTCTTCTAGGTTAAACCGTTCCTTTGCAGTAACCGTTTTCATGTTTAGGTTTCACTCTGTTTTCTCCTATATGGATACATGTAGTTGGAACTCTAAATCAAATACGGTTTGTGCTAGCTCTTTGACACTTGGCACAATAATGTAGTTCCAAGTTCTATCGCGATGGTTTGTGTCCTATGGAAGTAGCCCCAAGCAGAGACTGACGAGAATCACTTTCATTGAAAGGGATTGCCAAGCTTCCAAAAAATTACGAATTTCCTAAATCTCAGCAAACATTTTTTCACCCAATCTTGATGATACTTGCAGGTAATGATCAGTACACTAGTCCCACTTGGCTCAAAAAATTTCGTTCTTCTAGGTTAAACCGTTCCTTTGCAGTAACCGTTTTCATGTTTAGGTTTCACTCTGTTTTCTCCTATATGGATACATGTAGTTGGAACTCTAAATCAAACACGGTTTGTGCTAGCTCTTTGAAACTTGGCACAATAATGTAGTTCCAAGTTCTATCGCTATGGTTTGTGTCCTATTGAAGTAGCCCCAAGCAGAGACTGACGAGAATCACATTCATTGGAAGGGGTTGCCAAGCTTCCAAAAAACTACGAGTTTCCTTAAATCTCAGCAAACATTTTTTCACCCAATCTTGATGATACTTGCAGGTAATGATCAGTACACCAGTCCCACTTGGCTCAAAAAATTTCGTTCTTCTAGGTTAAACCGTTCCTTTGCAGTAACCGTTTTCATGTTTAGGTTTCACTCTGTTTTCTCCTATATGGATACATGTATTTGGAACTCTAAATCAAACACGGTTTCTGCTAGCTCTTTGAAACTTGGCACAATAATGTAGTTCCAAGTTCTATCGCTATGGTTTGTGTCTTATTGAAGTAGCCCCAAGCAGAGACTGACAAGAATCACTTTCATTGAAAGGGGTTGCCAAGCTTCCAAAAAATACGAGTTTCCTGAAATCTCAGCAAACATTTTTTCACCCAATCTTGATGGTACTGGCAGGTAATGATCAGTACACCAGTCCCACTTGGCTCACCAAATTTCGTTCTTCTAGGTTAAACCGTTCCTTTGCAGTAACCGTTTTCATGTTTAGGTTTCACTCTGTTTTCTCCTATATGGATACATGTAGTTGGAACTCTAAATCAAACACGGTTTGTGCTAGCTCTTTGAAACGTGGCACAATAATGTAGTTTCAAGTTCTATCGCTATGGTTTGTTTCCTATTGAAGTAGCCCCAAGCAGAGACTGACGAGAATCACATTCATTGGAAGGGGTTGCCAAGATTCCAAAAAACTACGAGTTTCCTGAAATCTCAGCAAACATTTTTTCACCCAATCTTGATGATACTGGTAGGTAATGATCAGTACACCAGTCCCACTTGGCTCACCAAATTTCGTTCTTCTAGGTTAAACCGTTCCTTTGCAGTAACCGTTTTCATGTTTAGGTTTCACTCTGTTTTCTCCTATATGGATACATGTAGTTGGAACTCTAAATCAAATACGGTTTGTGCTAGCTCTTTGACACTTGGCACAATAATGTAGTTCCAAGTTCTATCGCGATGGTTTGTGTCCAATGGAAGTAGCCCCAAGCAGAGACTGACCAGAATCACTTTCATTGAAAGGGATTGCCAACCTTTCAAAAAATTACGAGTTTCCTGAAATCTCAGCAAACATTTTTTCACCCAATCTTGATGATACTTGCAGATCAGTACACCAGTCACACTTGGCACACCTAATTTCGTTCTTCTAGGTTAAACCGTTAATTTGCAGTAACCGTTTTCATGTTTAGGTTTCACTCTGTTTTCTCCTATATGGATACATGTATTTGGAACTCTAAATCAAACACGGTTTGTGCTAGCTCTTTGAAACTTGGCACAATAATGTAGTTCCAAGTTCTATCGCTATGGTTTGTGTCCTATTGAAGTAGCCCCAAGCAGAGACTGACGAGAATCACATTCATTGGAAGGGGTTGCCAAGCTTCCAAAAAACTACGAGTTTCCTTAAATCTCAGCAAACATTTTTTCACCCAATCTTGATGATACTTGCAGGTAATGATCAGTACACCAGTCCCACTTGGCTCACCAAATTTCGTTCTTCTAGGTTAAACCGTTCCTTTGCAGTAACCGTTTTCATGTTTAGGTTTCACTCTGTTTTCTCCTATATGGATACATGTATTTGGAACTCTAAATCAAACACGGTTTCTGCTAGCTCTTTGAAACTTGGCACAATAATGTAGTTCCAAGTTCTATCGCTATGGTTTGTGTCCTATGGAAGTAGCCCCAAGCAGAGACTGACAAGAATCACTTTCATTGAAAGGGGTTGCCAAGCTTCCAAAAAACTACGAATTTACTGAAATCTCAGCAAACATTTTTTCACCCAATCTTGATGGTACTGGCAGGTCATGATCAGTACACCAGTCCCACTTGGCTCACCAAATTTCGTTCTTCTCGGTTAAACCGTTCCTTTGCAGTAACCGTTTTCATGTTTAGATTTCACTCTGTTTTCTCCTATATGGATACATGTAGTTGGAACTCTAAATCAAACACGGTTTGTGCTAGCTTTTTAAAACTTGGCACAATAATGTAGTTCCAAGTTCTATCGCTATGGTTGGTGTCCTATGGAAGTAGCCCCAAGCAGAGACTGACGAGAATCACTTTCATTGAAAGGGGTTGCCAAGCTTCCAAAAAACTACGAGTTTCCTGAAATCTCAGCAAACATTTTTTCACCCAATCTTGATGGTACTGGCAGGTAATGATCAGTACACCAGTCCCACTTGGCTCACCAAATTTCGTTCTTCTAGGTTAAACCGTTCCTTTGCAGTAACCGTTTTCATGTTTAGGTTTCACTCTGTTTTCTCCTATATGGATACATGTAGTTGGAACTCTAAATCAAACACGGTTTGTGCTAGCTCTTTGAAACTTGGCACAATAATGTAGTTTCAAGTTCTATCGCTATGGTTTGTGTCCTATGGAAGTAGCCCCAAGCAGAGACTGACAAGAATCACTTTCATTGAAAGGGGTTGCCAAGCTTCCAAAAAATACGAGTTTCCTGAATTCTCAGCAAACATTTTTTCACCCAATCATGATGAAACTTGCAGGTAATGATCAGTACACCAATCCCACTTGGCTCACCAAATTTCGTTCTTCTAGGTTAAACCGTTCCTTTGCAGTAACCGTTTTCATGTTTAGGTTTCACTCTGTTTTCTCCTATATGGATACATGTAGTTGGAACTCTAAATCAAACACGGTTTCTGCTAGCTTTTTGAAACTTGGCACAATAATATAGTTCCAAGTTCTATCGCTATGGTTTGTGTCTTATTGAAGTAGCCCCAAGCAGAGACTGACAAGAATCATTTTCATTGAAAGGGGTTGCCAAGCTTCCAAAAAATACGAGTTTCCTGAAATCTCAGCAAACATTTTTTCACCCAATCTTGATGATACTTGCAGGTAATGATCAGTACTCCAATCCCACTTGGCTCACCAAATTTCGTTGTTCTAGGTTAAACCGTTCCTTTGCAGTAACCGTTTTCATGTTTAGGTTTCACTCTGTTTTCTCCTATATGGATACATGTATTTGGAACTCTAAATCAAACACGGTTTGTGCTAGCTCTTTGAAACTTGGCACAATAATGTAGTTCCAAGTTCTATCGCTATGGTTTGTGTCCTATTGAAGTAGCCCCAAGCAGAGACTGACGAGAATCACATTCATTGGAAGGGGTTGCCAAGATTCCAAAAAACTACGAGTTTCCTGAAATCTCAGCAAACATTTTTTCACCCAATCTTGATGATACTAGCAGGTAATGATCAGCACACCAGTCCCACTTGGCTCACCAAATTTCGTTCTTCTAGGTTAAACCGTTCCTTTGCAGTAACCGTTTTCATGTTTAGGTTTCACTCTGTTTTCTCCTATATGGATACATGTATTTGGAACTCTAAATCAAACACGGTTTGTGCTAGCTCTTTGAAACTTGGCACAATAATGTAGTTCCAAGTTCTATCGCTATGGTTTGTGTCCATTTGATGTAGCCCCAAGCAGAGACTGACGAGATTCACATTCATTGGAAGGGGTTGCCAAGATTCCAAAAAACTACGAGTTTCCTGAAATCTCAGCAAACATTTTTTCACCCAATCTTGATGATACTAGTAGGTAATGATCAGTACACCAGTCCCACTTGGCTCACCAAATTTCGTTCTTCTAGGTTAAACCGTTCCTTTGCAGTAACCGTTTTCATGTTTAGGTTTCACTCTGTTTTCTCCTATATGGATACATGTAGTTGGAACTCTAAATCAAACACGGTGTGTGCTAGCTCTTTGACACTTGGCACAATAATGTAGTTCCAAGTTCTATCGCGATGGTTTGTGTCCAATGGAAGTAGCCCCAAGCAGAGACTGACCAGAATCACTTTCATTGAAAGGGATTGCCAACCTTTCAAAAAATTACGAGTTTCCTGAAATCTCAGCAAACATTTTTTCACCCAATCTTGATGATACTTGCAGATCAGTACACCAGTCCCACTTGGCTCAACTAATTTCGTTCTTCTAGGTTAAACCGTTAATTTGCAGTAACCGTTTTCATGTTTAGGTTTCACTCTGTTTTCTCCTATATGGATACATGTATTTGGAACTCTAAATCAAACACGGTTTGTGCTAGCTCTTTGAAACTTGGCACAATAATGTAGTTCCAAGTTCTATCGCTATGGTTTGTGTCCTATTGAAGTAGCCCCAAGCAGAGACTGACGAGAATCACATTCATTGGAAGGGGTTGCCAAGCTTCCAAAAAACTACGAGTTTCCTGAAATCTCAGCAAACATTTTTTCACCCAATCTTGATGATACTTGCAGGTAATGATCAGTACACCAGTCCCACTTGGCTCACCAAATTCCGTTCTTCTAGGTTAAACCGTTCCTTTGCAGTAAACGTTTTCATGTTTAGGTTTCACTCTGTTTTCTCCTATATGGATACATGTAGTTGGAACTCTAAATCAAACACGGTTTGTGCTAGCTCTTTGAAACTTGGCACAATAATGTAGTTCCAAGTTCTATCGCTATGGTTTGTGTCCTATTGAAGTAGCCCCAAGCAGAGACTGACGAGAATCACATTCATTGGAAGGGGTTGCCAAGCTTCCAAAAAACTACGAGTTTCCTGAAATCTCAGCAAACATTCTTTCACCCAATCTTGATGATACTTGCAGGTAATGATCAGTACACCATTCCCACTTGGCTCACCAAATTTCGTTCTTCTAGGTTAAACCGTTCCTTTGCAGTTACCGTTTTCATGTTTAGGTTTCACTCTGTTTTCTCCTATATGGATACATGTAGTTGGAACTCTAAATCAAACACGGTTTCTGCTAGCTCTTTGAAACTTGGCACAATAATGTATTTCCAAGTTCTATCGCTATGGTTTGTGTCCTATGGAAGTAGCCCCAAGCAGAGACTGACAAGAATCACTTTCATTGAAAGGGGTTGCCAAGCTTCCAAAAAATACGAGTTTCCTGAAATCTCAGCAAACATTTTTTCACCCAATCATGATGAAACTTGCAGGTAATGATCAGTACACCAATCCCACTTGGCTCACCAAATTTCGTTCTTCTAGGTTAAACCGTTCCTTTGCAGTAACCGTTTTCATGTTTAGGTTTCACTCTGTTTTCTCCTATATGGATACATGTATTTGGAACTCTAAATCAAACACGGTTTCTGCTAGCTTTTTGAAACTTGGCACAATAATATAGTTCCAAGTTCTATCGCTATGGTTTGTGTCTTATTGAAGTAGCCCCAAGCAGAGACTGACAAGAATCATTTTCATTGAAAGGGGTTGCCAAGCTTCCAAAAAATACGAGTTTCCTGAAATCTCAGCAAACATTTTTTCACCCAATCTTGATGATACTTGCAGGTAATGATCAGTACTCCAATCCCACTTGGCTCACCAAATTTCGTTGTTCTAGGTTAAACCGTTCCTTTGCAGTAACCGTTTTCATGTTTAGGTTTCACTCTGTTTTCTCCTATATGGATACATGTATTTGGAACTCTAAATCAAACACGGTTTGTGCTAGCTCTTTGAAACTTGGCACAATAATGTAGTTCCAAGTTCTATCGCTATGGTTTGTGTCCTATTGAAGTAGCCCCAAGCAGAGACTGACGAGAATCACATTCATTGGAAGGGGTTGCCAAGATTCCAAAAAACTACGAGTTTCCTGAAATCTCAGCAAACATTTTTTCACCCAATCTTGATGATACTAGCAGGTAATGATCAGCACACCAGTCCCACTTGGCTCACCAAATTTCGTTCTTCTAGGTTAAACCGTTCCTTTGCAGTAACCGTTTTCATGTTTAGGTTTCACTCTGTTTTCTCCTATATGGATACATGTATTTGGAACTCTAAATCAAACACGGTTTGTGCTAGCTCTTTGAAACTTGGCACAATAATGTAGTTCCAAGATCTATCGCTATGGTTTGTGTCCATTTGATGTAGCCCCAAGCAGAGACTTGACGAGATTCACATTCATTGGAAGGGGTTGCCAAGATTCCAAAAAACTACGAGTTTCCTGAAATCTCAGCAAACATTTTTTCACCCAATCTTGATGATACTAGTAGGTAATGATCAGTACACCAGTCCACTTGGCTCACCAAATTTCGTTCTTCTAGGTTAAACCGTCCCTTTGCAGTAACCGTTTTCATGTTTAGGTTTCACTCTGTTTTCTCCTATATGGATACATGTAGTTGGAACTCTAAATCAAACACGGTGTGTGCTAGCTCTTTGACACTTGGCACAATAATGTAGTTCCAAGTTCTATCGCGATGGTTTTGTGTCCAATGAAAGTAGCCCCAAGCAGAGACTGACGAGAATCACTTTCATTGAAAGGGATTGCCAACCTTCCAAAAAATTACGAGTTTCCTGAAATCTCAGCAAACATTTTTTTCACCCAATCGTGATGATACTTGCAGGTAATGATCAGTACACCAGTCACACTTGGCTCACCAAATTTCGTTCTTCTAGGTTAAACCGTTAATTTGCAGTAACCGTTTTCATGTTTAGGTTTCACTCTGTTTTCTCCTATATGGATACGTGTATTTGGAACTCTAAATCAAACACGGTTTGTGCTAGCTCTTTGAAACGTGGCACAATAATGTTGTTACAAGTTCTATCGCTATGGTTTGTGTCCTATTGAAGTAGCCCCAAGCAGAGACTGACGAGAATCACATTCATTGGAAGGGGTTGGCAAGCTTCCAAAAACTTCGAGTTTCCTGAAATCTCAGCAAACATTTTTTCACCCAATCTGGATGATACTTGCAGGTAATGATCAGTACACCAGTCACACTTGGCTCACCAATTTCGTTCTTCTAGGTTAAACCGTTCCTTTGCAGTAACCGTTTTCATGTTTAGATTTCACTCTGTTTTCTCCTATATGGATACATGTAGTTGGAACTCTAAATCAAACACGGTTTGTGCTAGCTTTTTAAAACTTGGCACAATAATGTAGTTCCAAGTTCTATCGCTATGGTTGGTGTCCTATGGAAGTAGCCCCAAGCAGAGACTGACGAGAATCACTTTCATTGAAAGGGGTTGCCAAGCTTCCAAAATCTACGAGTTTCCTGAAATCTCAGCAAACATTTTTTCACCCAATCTTGATGTTACTGGCAGGTAATGATCAGTACACCAGTCCCACTTGGCTCACCAAATTTCGTTCTTCTAGGTTAAACCGTTCCTTTGCAGTAACCGTTTTCATGTTTAGGTTTCACTCTGTTTTCTCCTATATGGATACATGTAGTTGGAACTCTAAATCAAACACGGTTTGTGCTAGCTCTTTGAAACTTGGCACAATAATGTAGTTTCAAGTTCTATCGCTATGGTTTGTGTCCTATGGAAGTAGCCCCAAGCAGAGACTGACAAGAATCACTTTCATTGAAAAGGGGTTGCCAAGCTTCCAAAAAATACGAGTTTCCTGAAATCTCAGCAAACATTTTTTCACCCAATCATGATGAAACTTGCAGGTAATGATCAGTACACCAATCCCACTTGGCTCACCAAATTTCGTTCTTCTAGGTAAACCGTTCCTTTGCAGTAACCGGTTTCATGTTTAGGTTTCACTCTGTTTTCTCCTATATGGATACATGTATTTGGAACTCTAAATCAACACGGTTTCTGCTAGCTTTTTGAAACTTGGCACAATAATATAGTTCCAGTTCTATCGCTATGGTTTGTGTCTTATTGAAGTAGCCCCAAGCAGAGACTGACAAGAATCATTTTCATTGAAAGGGGTTGCCAAGCTTCCAAAAAATACGAGTTTCCTGAAATCTCAGCAAACATTTTTTCACCCAATCTTGATGATACTTGCAGGTAATGATCAGTACTCCAATCCCACTTGGCTCACAAATTTCGTTGTTCTAGGTTAAACCGTTCCTTTGCAGTAACCGTTTTCATGTTTAGGTTTCACTCTGTTTTCTCCTATATGGATACATGTATTTGAACTCTAAATCAAAACACGGTTTGTTGCTAGCTCTTTGAAACTTGGCACAATAATGTAGTTCCAAGTTCTATCGCTATGTTTGTGTCCTATTGAAGTAGCCCCAAGCAGAGACTGACGAGAATCACATTCATTGGAAGGGGTTGCCAAAGATTCCAAAAAACTACGAGTTTCCTGAAATCTCAGCAAACATTTTTCACCCAATCTTGATGATACTAGCAGGTAATGATCAGCACACCAGTCCCACTTGGCTCACCAAATTTCGTTCTTCTAGTTAAACCGTTCCTTTGCAGTAACCGTTTTCATGTTTAGGTTTCACTCTGTTTTCTCCTATATGGATACATGTATTTGGAACTCTAAATCAAACACGGTTTGTGCTAGCTCTTTGAAACTTGGCACAATAATGTAGTTCCAAGTTTCTATCGCTATGGTTTGTGTCCATTTGATGTAGCCCCAAGCAGAGACTGACGAGATTCACATTCATTGGAAGGGTTGCCAAGATTCCAAAAAACTACGAGTTTCCTGAAATCTCAGCAAACATTTTTTCACCCAATCTTGATGATACTAGTAGGTAATGATCAGACACCAGTCCCACTTGGCTCACCAAATTTCGTTCTTCTAGGTTAAACCGTTCCTTTGCAGTAACCTGTTTTCATGTTTAGGTTTCACTCTGTTTTCTCTATATGGATACATGTAGTTGGAACTCTAAATCAAACACGGTGTGTGCTAGCTCTTTGACACTTGGCACAATAATGTAGTTCCCAAGTTCTATCGCGATGGTTTGTGTCCAATGGAAGTAGCCCCAAGCAGAGACTGACCAGAATCACTTTCATTGAAAGGGATTGCCAACCTTTCAAAAAATTACGAGTTTCCTGAAATCTCAGCAAACATTTTTTCACCCAATCTTGATGATACTTGCAGATCAGTACACCAGTCCCACTTGGCTCAACTAATTTCGTTCTTCTAGGTTAAACCGTTATTTTGCAGTAACCGTTTTCATGTTTAGGTTTCACTCTGTTTTCTCCTATATGGATACATGTATTTGGAACTCTAAATCAAACACGGTTTGTGCTAGCTCTTTGAAACTTGGCACAATAATGTAGTTCCAAGTTCTATCGCTATGGTTTGTGTCCTATTGAAGTAGCCCCAAGCAGAGACTGACGAGAATCACATTCATTGGAAGGGGTTGCCAAGCTTCCAAAAAACTACGAGTTTCCTGAAATCTCAGCAAACATTTTTTCACCCAATCTTGATGATACTTGCAGGTAATGATCAGTTCACCAGTCCCACTTGGCTCACCAAATTCCGTTCTTCTAGGTTAAACCGTTCCTTTGCAGTAAACGTTTTCATGTTTAGGTTTCACTCTGTTTTCTCCTATATGGATACATGTAGTTGGAACTCTAAATCAAACACGGGTTTGTGCTAGCTCTTTGAAACTTGGCACAATAATGTAGTCCAAGTTCTATCGCTATGGTTTGTGTCCTATTGAAGTAGCCCCAAGCAGAGACTGACGAGAATCACATTCATTGAAGGGGTTGCCAAGCTTCCAAAAAACTACGAGTTTCCTGGAAATCTCAGCAAACATTCTTTCACCCAATCTTGATGATTACTTGCAGGTAATGATCAGTACACCATTCCCACTTGGCTCACCAAATTTCGTTCTTCTAGGTTAAACCGTTCCTTTGCAGTTACCGTTTTCATGTTTAGGTTTCACTCTGTTTTCTCCTATATGGATACATGTAGTTGGAACTCTAAATCAAACACGGTTTCTGCTAGCTCTTTGAAACTTGGCACAATAATGTATTTCCAAGTTCTATCGCTATGGTTTGTGTCCTATGGAAGTAGCCCCAAGCAGAGACTGACAAGAATCACTTTCATTGAAAGGGGTTGCCAAGCTTCCAAAAAATACGAGTTTCCTGAAATCTCAGCAAACATTTTTTCACCCAATCATGATGAAACTTGCAGGTAATGATCAGTACACCAATCCCACTTGGCTCACCAAATTTCGTTCTTCTAGGTTAAACCGTTCCTTTGCAGTAACCGTTTTCATGTTTAGGTTTCACTCTGTTTTCTCCTATATGGATACATGTATTTGGAACTCTAAATCAAACACGGTTTCTGCTAGCTTTTTGAAACTTGGCACAATAATATAGTTCCAAGTTCTATCGCTATGGTTTGTGTCTTATTGAAGTAGCCCCAAGCAGAGACTGACAAGAATCATTTTCATTGAAAGGGGTTGCCAAGCTTCCAAAAAATACGAGTTTCCTGAAATCTCAGCAAACATTTTTTCACCCAATCTTGATGATACTTGCAGGTAATGATCAGTACTCCAATCCCACTTGGCTCACCAAATTTCGTTGTTCTAGGTTAAACCGTTCCTTTGCAGTAACCGTTTTCATGTTTAGGTTTCACTCTGTTTTCTCCTATATGGATACATGTATTTGGAACTCTAAATCAAACACGGTTTGTGCTAGCTCTTTGAAACTTGGCACAATCATGGAGTTCCAAGTTCTATCGCTATGGTTTGTGTCCTATTGAAGTAGCCCCAAGCAGAGACTGACGAGAATCACATTCATTGGAAGGGGTTGCCAAGATTCCAAAAAACTACGAGTTTCCTGAAATCTCAGCAAACATTTTTTCACCCAATCTTGATGATACTAGCAGGTAATGATCAGCACACCAGTCCCACTTGGCTCACCAAATTTCGTTCTTCTAGGTTAAACCGTTCCTTTGCAGTAACCGTTTTCATGTTTAGGTTTCACTCTGTTTTCTCCTATATGGATACATGTATTTGGAACTCTAAATCAAACACGGTTTGTGCTAGCTCTTTGAAACTTGGCACAATAATGTAGTTCCAAGTTCTATCGCTATGGTTTGTGTCCATTTGATGTAGCCCCAAGCAGAGACTGACGAGATTCACATTCATTGGAAGGGGTTGCCAAGATTCCAAAAAACTACGAGTTTCCTGAAATCTCAGCAAACATTTTTTCACCCAATCTTGATGATACTAGTAGGTAATGATCAGTACACCAGTCCCACTTGGCTCACCAAATTTCGTTCTTCTAGGTTAAACCGTTCCTTTGCAGTAACCGTTTTCATGTTTAGGTTTCACTCTGTTTTCTCCTATATGGATACATGTAGTTGGAACTCTAAATCAAACACGGTGTGTGCTAGCTCTTTGACACTTGGCACAATAATGTAGTTCCAAGTTCTATCGCGATGGTTTGTGTCCAATGAAAGTAGCCCCAAGCAGAGACTGACGAGAATCACTTTCATTGAAAGGGATTGCCAACCTTCCAAAAAATTACGAGTTTCCTGAAATCTCAGCAAACATTTTTTTCACCCAATCGTGATGATACTTGCAGGTAATGATCAGTACACCAGTCACACTTGGCTCACCAAATTTCGTTCTTCTAGTTTAAACCGTTAATTTGCAGTAACCGTTTTCATGTTTAGGTTTCACTCTGTTTTCTCCTATATGGATACGTGTATTTGGAACTCTAAATCAAACACGGTTTGTGCTAGCTCTTTGAAACGTGGCACAATAATGTAGTTCCAAGTTCTATCGCTATGGTTTGTGTCCTATTGAAGTAGCCCCAAGCAGAGACTGACGAGAATCACATTCATTGGAAGGGGTTGGCAAGCTTCCAAAAAACTTCGAGTTTCCTGAAATCTCAGCAAACATTTTTTCACCCAATCTGGATGATACTTGCAGGTAATGATCAGTACACCAGTCCCACTTGGCTCACCAAATTTCGTTCTTCTAGGTTAAAGCGTTCCTTTGCAGTAAACGTTTTCATGTTTAGGTTTCACTCTGTTTTCTCATATATGGATACATGTAGTTGGAACTCTAAATCAAACACGGTTTGTGCTAGCTCTTTGAAACCTGGCACAATAATGTAGTTCCAAGTTCTATCGCTATGGTTTGTGTCCTATGGAAGTAGCCCCAAGCAGTGACTGACAAAAATCACTTTCATTAAAAGGGGTTGCCAAGCTTCCAAAAAAGTACGAGTTTCCTGAAATCTCAGCAAACATTTTTCCACCCAATCTTGATGGTACTGGCAGGTAATGATCAGTACACCAGTCCCACTTGGCTCACCAAATTTCGTTCTTCTAGGTTAAACCGTTCCTTTGCAGTAACCGTTTTCATGTTTAGGTTTCACTCTGTTTTCTCCTATATGTATACATGTAGTTGGAACTCTAAATCAAACACGGTTTGTGCTAGCTCTTTGAAACTCGGCACAATAATGAAGTTCCAAGTTCTATCGCTATGGTTTGTGTCCTATTGAAGTAGCCCCAAGCAGAGACTGACGAGAATCACATTCATTGGAAGGGGTTGCCAAGCTTCCAAAAAACTACGAGTTTCCTGAAATCTCAGCAAACATTTTTTCACCCAATCTTGATGGAACTGGCAGGTAATGATCAGTACACCAGTCCCACTTGGCTCACCAAATTTCGTTCTTCTAGGTTAAACCATTCCTTTGCAGTAACCGTTTTCATGTTTAGGTTTCACTCTGTTTTCTCCTATATGGATACATGTAGTTGGAACACTAAATCAAACACGGTTTGTGCTAGCTCTTTGAAACTTGGCACAATAATGTAGTTCCAAGTTCTATCGCGATGGTTTGTGTCCTATTGAAGTAGCCCCAAGCAGAGACTGACGAGAATCACATTCATTGGAAGGGGTTGCCAAGATTCCAAAAAACTACGAGTTTCCTGGAATCTCAGCAAACATTTTTTCACCCAATCTTGATGATACTTGCAGGTAATGATCAGTACACCAGTCCCACTTGGCTCACCAAATTTCGTTCTTCTAGGTTAAACCTTTCCTTTGCAGTAACCGTTTTCACGTTTAGGTTTCACTCTGTTTTCTCCTATATGGATACATGTAGTTGGAACTCTAAATCAAACACCGTGTGTGCTAGCTCTTTGAATCTTGGCACAATAATGTAGTTCCAAGTTCTATCGCGATGGTTTGTGTCCTATGGAAGTAGCCCCAAGCAGAGACTGACGAGAATCACTTTCATTGGAAGGGGTTGCCAAGCTTCCAAAAAACTACGAGTTTCCTGAAATCTCAGCAAACATTTTTTCACCCAATCATGATGAAACTTGCAGGTAATGATCAGTACACCAATCCCACTTGGCTCACCAAATTTCGTTCTTCTAGGTTAAACCGTTCCTTTGCAGTAACCGTTTTCATGTTTAGGTTTCACTCTGTTTTCTCCTATATGGATACATGTATTTGGAACTCTAAATCAAACACGGTTTCTGCTAGCTTTTTGAAACTTGGCACAATAATATAGTTCCAAGTTCTATCGCTATGGTTTGTGTCTTATTGAAGTAGCCCCAAGCAGAGACTGACAAGAATCATTTTCATTGAAAGGGGTTGCCAAGCTTCCAAAAAATACGAGTTTCCTGAAATCTCAGCAAACATTTTTTCACCCAATCTTGATGATACTTGCAGGTAATGATCAGTACTCCAATCCCACTTGGCTCACCAAATTTCGTTGTTCTAGGTTAAACCGTTCCTTTGCAGTAACCGTTTTCATGTTTAGGTTTCACTCTGTTTTCTCCTATATGGATACATGTATTTGGAACTCTAAATCAAACACGGTTTGTGCTAGCTCTTTGAAACTTGGCACAATAATGTAGTTCCAAGTTCTATCGCTATGGTTTGTGTCCTATTGAAGTAGCCCCAAGCAGAGACTGACGAGAATCACATTCATTGGAAGGGGTTGCCAAGATTCCAAAAAACTACGAGTTTCCTGAAATCTCAGCAAACATTTTTTCACCCAATCTTGATGATACTAGCAGGTAATGATCAGCACACCAGTCCCACTTGGCTCACCAAATTTCGTTCTTCTAGGTTAAACCGTTCCTTTGCAGTAACCGTTTTCATGTTTAGGTTTCACTCTGTTTTCTCCTATATGGATACATGTATTTGGAACTCTAAATCAAACACGGTTTGTGCTAGCTCTTTGAAACTTGGCACAATAATGTAGTTCCAAGTTCTATCGCTATGGTTTGTGTCCATTTGATGTAGCCCCAAGCAGAGACTGACGAGATTCACATTCATTGGAAGGGGTTGCCAAGATTCCAAAAAACTACGAGTTTCCTGAAATCTCAGCAAACATTTTTTCACCCAATCTTGATGATACTAGTAGGTAATGATCAGTACACCAGTCCCACTTGGCTCACCAAATTTCGTTCTTCTAGGTTAAACCGTTCCTTTGCAGTAACCGTTTTCATGTTTAGGTTTCACTCTGTTTTCTCCTATATGGATACATGTAGTTGGAACTCTAAATCAAACACGGTGTGTGCTAGCTCTTTGACACTTGGCACAATAATGTAGTTCCAAGTTCTATCGCGATGGTTTGTGTCCAATGGAAGTAGCCCCAAGCAGAGACTGACCAGAATCACTTTCATTGAAAGGGATTGCCAACCTTTCAAAAAATTACGAGTTTCCTGAAATCTCAGCAAACATTTTTTCACCCAATCTTGATGATACTTGCAGATCAGTACACCAGTCCCACTTGGCTCAACTAATTTCGTTCTTCTAGGTTAAACCGTTAATTTGCAGTAACCGTTTTCATGTTTAGGTTTCACTCTGTTTTCTCCTATATGGATACATGTATTTGGAACTCTAAATCAAACACGGTTTGTGCTAGCTCTTTGAAACTTGGCACAATAATGTAGTTCCAAGTTCTATCGCTATGGTTTGTGTCCTATTGAAGTAGCCCCAAGCAGAGACTGACGAGAATCACATTCATTGGAAGGGGTTGCCAAGCTTCCAAAAAACTACGAGTTTCCTGAAATCTCAGCAAACATTTTTTCACCCAATCTTGATGATACTTGCAGGTAATGATCAGTACACCAGTCCCACTTGGCTCACCAAATTCCGTTCTTCTAGGTTAAACCGTTCCTTTGCAGTAAACGTTTTCATGTTTAGGTTTCACTCTGTTTTCTCCTATATGGATACATGTAGTTGGAACTCTAAATCAAACACGGTTTGTGCTAGCTCTTTGAAACTTGGCACAATAATGTAGTTCCAAGTTCTATCGCTATGGTTTGTGTCCTATTGAAGTAGCCCCAAGCAGAGACTGACGAGAATCACATTCATTGGAAGGGGTTGCCAAGCTTCCAAAAAACTACGAGTTTCCTGAAATCTCAGCAAACATTCTTTCACCCAATCTTGATGATACTTGCAGGTAATGATCAGTACACCATTCCCACTTGGCTCACCAAATTTCGTTCTTCTAGGTTAAACCGTTCCTTTGCAGTTACCGTTTTCATGTTTAGGTTTCACTCTGTTTTCTCCTATATGGATACATGTAGTTGGAACTCTAAATCAAACACGGTTTCTGCTAGCTCTTTGAAACTTGGCACAATAATGTATTTCCAAGTTCTATCGCTATGGTTTGTGTCCTATGGAAGTAGCCCCAAGCAGAGACTGACAAGAATCACTTTCATTGAAAGGGGTTGCCAAGCTTCCAAAAAATACGAGTTTCCTGAAATCTCAGCAAACATTTTTTCACCCAATCATGATGAAACTTGCAGGTAATGATCAGTACACCAATCCCACTTGGCTCACCAAATTTCGTTCTTCTAGGTTAAACCGTTCCTTTGCAGTAACCGTTTTCATGTTTAGGTTTCACTCTGTTTTCTCCTATATGGATACATGTATTTGGAACTCTAAATCAAACACGGTTTCTGCTAGCTTTTTGAAACTTGGCACAATAATATAGTTCCAAGTTCTATCGCTATGGTTTGTGTCTTATTGAAGTAGCCCCAAGCAGAGACTGACAAGAATCATTTTCATTGAAAGGGGTTGCCAAGCTTCCAAAAAATACGAGTTTCCTGAAATCTCAGCAAACATTTTTTCACCCAATCTTGATGATACTTGCAGGTAATGATCAGTACTCCAATCCCACTTGGCTCACCAAATTTCGTTGTTCTAGGTTAAACCGTTCCTTTGCAGTAACCGTTTTCATGTTTAGGTTTCACTCTGTTTTCTCCTATATGGATACATGTAGTTGGAACTCTAAATCAAACACGGTTTTTGTTACCTCTTTGAAACTTGACACAATAATGAAGTTCCAAGTTCTATCGCGATGGTTTGTGTCCTATGGAAGTAGCCCCAAGCAGAGACTGATGAGAATCACATTCATTGGAAGGGGTTGCCAAGCTTCCAAAAAACTACGAGTTTCCTGAAATCTCAGCAAACATTTTTTCACCCAATCTTGATGATACTTGCAGGTAATGATCAGTACACCAGTCCCACTTGGCTCACCAAATTTCGTTCTTCTAGGTTAAACCGTTCCTTTGCAGTAACCGTTTTCATGTTTAGGTTTCACTCTGTTTTCTCCTATATGGATACATGTATTTGGAACTCTAAATCAAACACGGTTTGTGCTAGCTCTTTGAAACTTGGCACAATAATGTAGTTCCAAGTTCTATCGCTATGGTTTGTGTCCATTTGATGTAGCCCCAAGCAGAGACTGACGAGATTCACATTCATTGGAAGGGGTTGCCAAGATTCCAAAAAACTACGAGTTTCCTGAAATCTCAGCAAACATTTTTTCACCCAATCTTGATGATACTAGTAGGTAATGATCAGTACACCAGTCCCACTTGGCTCACCAAATTTCGTTCTTCTAGGTTAAACCGTTCCTTTGCAGTAACCGTTTTCATGTTTAGGTTTCACTCTGTTTTCTCCTATATGGATACATGTAGTTGGAACTCTAAATCAAACACGGTGTGTGCTAGCTCTTTGACACTTGGCACAATAATGTAGTTCCAAGTTCTATCGCGATGGTTTGTGTCCAATGAAAGTAGCCCCAAGCAGAGACTGACGAGAATCACATTCATTGGAAGGGGTTGCCAACCTTCCAAAAAATTACGAGTTTCCTGAAATCTCAGCAAACATTTTTTTCACCCAATCGTGATGATACTTGCAGGTAATGATCAGTACACCAGTCACACTTGGCTCACCAAATTTCGTTCTTCTAGGTTAAACCGTTAATTTGCAGTAACCGTTTTCATGTTTAGGTTTCACTCTGTTTTCTCCTATATGGATACGTGTATTTGGAACTCTAAATCAAACACGGTTTGTGCTAGCTCTTTGAAACGTGGCACAATAATGTAGTTCCAAGTTCTATCGCTATGGTTTGTGTCCTATTGAAGTAGCCCCAAGCAGAGACTGACGAGAATCACATTCATTGGAAGGGGTTGGCAAGCTTCCAAAAAACTTCGAGTTTCCTGAAATCTCAGCAAACATTTTTTCACCCAATCTGGATGATACTTGCAGGTAATGATCAGTACACCAGTCCCACTTGGCTCACCAAATTTCGTTCTTCTAGGTTAAAGCGTTCCTTTGCAGTAAACGTTTTCATGTTTAGGTTTCACTCTGTTTTCTCATATATGGATACATGTAGTTGGAACTCTAAATCAAACACGGTTTGTGCTAGCTCTTTGAAACCTGGCACAATAATGTAGTTCCAAGTTCTATCGCTATGGTTTGTGTCCTATGGAAGTAGCCCCAAGCAGTGACTGACAAAAATCACTTTCATTAAAAGGGGTTGCCAAGCTTCCAAAAAAGTACGAGTTTCCTGAAATCTCAGCAAACATTTTTCCACCCAATCTTGATGGTACTGGCAGGTAATGATCAGTACACCAGTCCCACTTGGCTCACCAAATTTCGTTCTTCTAGGTTAAACCGTTCCTTTGCAGTAACCGTTTTCATGTTTAGGTTTCACACTGTTTTCTCCTATATGTATACATATAGTTGGAACTCTAAATCAAACACGGTTTGTGCTAGCTCTTTTAAACTCGGCACAATAATGAAGTTCCAAGTTCTATCGCTATGGTTTGTGTCCTATTGAAGTAGCCCCAAGCAGAGACTGACGAGAATCACATTCATTGGAAGGGGTTGCCAAGCTTCCAAAAAACTACGAGTTTCCTGAAATCTCAGCAAACATTTTTTCACCCAATCTTGATGGAACTGGCAGGTAATGATCAGTACACCAGTCCCACTTGGCTCACCAAATTTCGTTCTTCTAGGTTAAACCATTCCTTTGCAGTAACCGTTTTCATGTTTAGGTTTCACTCTGTTTTCTCCTATATGGATACATGTAGTTGGAACACTAAATCAAACACGGTTTGTGCTAGCTCTTTGAAACTTGGCACAATAATGTAGTTCCAAGTTCTGTCGCGATGGTTTGTGTCCTATTGAAGTAGCCCCAAGCAGAGACTGACGAGAATCACATTCATTGGAAGGGGTTGCCAAGATTCCAAAAAACTACGAGTTTCCTGGAATCTCAGCAAACATTTTTTCACCCAATCTTGATGATACTTGCAGGTAATGATCAGTACACCAGTCCCACTTGGCTCACCAAATTTCGTTCTTCTAGGTTAAACCGTTCCTTTGCAGTAACCGTTTTCATGTTTAGGTTTCACTCTGTTTTCTCCTATATGGATACATGTAGTTGGAACTCTAAATCAAACACCGTGTGTGCTAGCTCTTTGAATCTTGGCACAATAATGTAGTTCCAAGTTCTATCGCGATGGTTTGTGTCCTATGGAAGTAGCCCCAAGCAGAGACTGACGAGAATCACTTTCATTGGAAGGGGTTGCCAAGCTTCCAAAAAACTACGAGTTTCCTGAAATCTCAGCAAACATTTTTTCACCCAATCTTGATGGAACTGGCAGGTAATGATCAGTACACCAGTCCCACTTGGCTCACCAAATTTCGTTCTTCTAGGTTAAACCGTTCCTTTGCAGTAACCGTTTTCATGTTTCGGTTTCACTCTGTTTTCTCCTATATGGATACATGTAGTTGGAACACTAAATCAAACACGGTTTGTGCTAGCTCTTTGAAACTTGGCACAATAATGTAGTTCCAAGTTCTATCGCTATGGTTTGTGTCCTATTGAAGTAGCCCCAAGCAGAGACTGACGAGAATCACATTCATTGGAAGGAGTTGCCAAGATTCCAAAAAACTATGAGTTTACTGCAATCTCAGCAAACATTTTTTCACCCAATCTTGATGATACTTGCAGGTAATGATCAGTACACCAGTCCCACTTAGCTCACCAAATTTCGTTCTTCTAGGTTAAACCGTTCCTTTGCAGTAACCGTTTTCATGTTTAGGTTTCACTATGTTTTCTCCTATATGGATACATGTAGTTGGAACTCTAAATCAAACACCGTGTGTGCTAGCTCTTTGAATCTTGGCACAAAAATGTAGTTCCAAGTTCTATCGCGATGGTTTGTGTCCTATGGAAGTAGCCCCAAGCAGAGACTGACGAGAATCACTTTCATTGAAAGGGATTGCCAAGCTTCCAAAAAACTACGAGTTTCCTGAAATCTCAGCAAACATTTTTTCACCCAATCTTGATGATACTTGCAGGTAATGATCAGTACACTAGTCCCACTTGGCTCAAAAAATTTCGTTCTTCTAGGTTAAACCGTTCCTTTGCAGTAACCGTTTTCATGTTTAGGTTTCACTCTGTTTTCTCCTATATGGATACATGTATTTGGAACTCTAAATCAAACACGGTTTGTGCTAGCTCTTTGAAACTTGGCACAATAATGTAGTTCCAAGTTCTATCGCTATGGTTTGTGTCCTATTGAAGTAGCCCCAAGCAGAGACTGATGAGAATCACATTCATTGGAAGGGGTTGCCAAGCTTCCAAAAAACTACGAGTTTCCTGAAATCTCAGCAAACATTCTTTCACCCAATCTTGATGATACTTGCAGGTAATGATCAGTACACCGGTCCCACTTGGCTCACCAAATTTCGTTCTTCTAGGTTAAACCGTTCCTTTGCAGTTACCGTTTTCATGTTTAGGTTTCACTCTGTTTTCTCCTATATGGATACATGTAGTTGGAACTCTAAATCAAACACGGTTTCTGCTAGCTCTTTGAAACTTGGCACAATAATGTATTTCCAAGTTCTATCGCTATGGTTTGTGTCCTTTTGAAGTAGCCCCAAGCAGAGACTGACAAGAATCACTTTCATTGAAAGGGGTTGCCAAGCTTCCAAAAAATACGAGTTTCCTGAAATCTCAGCAAACATTTTTTCACCCAATCTTGATGAAACTTGCAGGTAATGATCAGTACACCAATCCCACTTGGCTCACCAAATTTCGTTCTTCTAGGTTAATCCGTTCCTTTGCAGTAACCGTTTTCATGTTTAGGTTTCACTCTGTTTTCTCCTATATGGATACATGTATTTGGAACTCTAAATCAAACACGGTTTCTGCTAGCTCTTTGAAACTTGGCACAATAATGTATTTCCAAGTTCTATCGCTATGGTTTGTGTCTTATTGAAGTAGCCCCAAGCAGAGACTGACAAGAATCATTTTCATTGAAAGGGGTTGCCAAGCTTCCAAAAAATACGAGTTTCCTGAAATCTCAGCAAACATTTTTTCACCCAATCTTGATGATACTTGCAGGTAATGATCAGTACTCCAATCCCACTTGGCTCACCAAATTTCGTTGTTCTAGGTTAAACCGTTCCTTTGCAGTAACCGTTTTCATGTTTAGGTTTCACTCTGTTTTCTCCTATATGGATACATGTATTTGGAACTCTAAATCAAACACGGTTTGTGCTAGCTCTTTGAAATTTGTCACAATAATGTAGATCCAAGTTCTTTCCCTATGGTTTGTGTCCTATGGAAGTAGCCCCAAGCAGAGACTTACGAGAATCACTTTCATTGAAAGGGGTTGCCACGCTTCCAAAAATCTACGAGTTTCCTGAAATCTCAGCAAACATTTTTTCACCCAATCTTGATGGTACTACCAGGTAATGATCAGTACACCAGTCCCACTTGGCTCACCAAATTTCGTTCTTTTAGGTTAAACCGTTCCTTTGCAGTAACCGTTTTCATGTTTAGGTTTCACTCTGTTTTCTCCTATATGGATACATGTAGTTGGAAGTCTAAATCAAACACGGTTTCTGTTAGCTCTTTGAAACTTGGCACAATAATGTAGTTCCAAGTTCTATCGCTATGGTTTGTGTCCTATTGAAGTAGCCCCAAGCAGAGACTGACGAGAATCACTTTCATTGAAAGGGGTTGCCAAGCTTCCGAAAAACTACGAGTTTCCTGAAATCTCAGCAAACATTTTTTCACCCAATCTTGATGATACTGGCATGTAATGATTAGTACAGCAATCCCACTTGGCTCACCAAATTTCGTTCTTCTAGGTTAAACCGTTCCTTTGCAGTAACCGTTTTCATGTTTAGGTTTCACTCTGTTTTCTCCTATATGGATACATGTAGTTGGAACTCTGTATCAAACACGGATTCTGTTACCTCTTTGAAACTTGGCACAATAATGTAGTTCCAAGTTCTATCGCTATGGTTTGTGTCCTATTGAAGTAGCCACAAGCAGAGACTGATGAGAATCACTTTCATTGAAAGTGGTTGCCAAGCTTCCAAAAAACTACGAGTTTCCTGAAATATCAGCAAACATTTTTTCACCCAATCTTGATGATACTTGCAGGTAATGATCAGTACACCAATCCCACTTGGCTCACCAAATTTCGTTCTTCTAGGTTAAACCGTTCCTTTGCAGTAACCGTTTTCATGTTTAGGTTTCACTCTGTTTTCTCCTATATTGATACATGTAGTTGGAACTCTAAATCAAACACGGTGTGTGCTAGCTCTTTGACACTTGGCACAATAATGTAGTTCCAAGTTCTATCGCGATGGTTTGTGTCCAGTGGAAGTAGCCCCAAGCAGAGACTGACGAGAATCACTTTCATTGAAAGGGATTGCCAACCTTCCAAAAAATTACGAGTTTCCTGAAATCTCAGCAAACATTTTTTCACCCAATCTTGATGATACTTGCAGGTAATGATCAGTACACCAGTCACACTTGGCTCACCAAATTTCGTTCTTCTAGGTTAAACCGTTAATTTGCAGTAACCGTTTTCATGTTTAGGTTTCACTCTGTTTTCTCCTATATGGATACATGTATTTGGAACTCTAAATCAAACACGGTTTGTGCTAGCTCTTTGAAACTTGGCACAATAATGTAGTTCCAAGTTCTATCGCTATGGTTTGTGTCCTATTGAAGTAGCCCCAAGCAGAGACTGACAAGAATCACATTCATTGGAAGGGGTTGGCAAGCTTCCAAAAAACTTCGAGTTTCCTGAAATCTCAGCAAACATTTTTTCACCCAATCTTGAAGATACTTGCAGGTAATCATCAGTACACCAGTCCCACTTGGCTCACCAAATTTCGTTCTTCTAGGTTAAACCGTTCCTTTGCAGTAAACGTTTTCATGTTTAGGTTTCACTCTGTTTTCTCCTATATGGATCCATGTATTTGGAACTCTAAATCAAACACGGTTTGTGCTAGCTCTTTGAAACTTGGCACAATAATGTAGTTCCAAGTTCTATCGCTATGGTTTGTGTCCTATGGAAGTAGCCCCAAGCAGTGACTGACAAAAATCACTTTCATTAAAAGGGGTTGCCAAGCTTCCAAAAAACTACGAGTTTCCTGAAATCTCAGCAAACATTTTTCCACCCAATCTTGATGGTACTGGCAGGTAATGATCAGTACACCAGTCCCACTTGGCTCACCAAATTTCGTTCTTCTAGGTTAAACCGTTCCTTTGCAGTAACCGTTTTCATGTTTAGGTTTCACTCTGTTTTCTCCTATATGGATACATGTAGTTGGAACTCTAAATCAAACACGGTTTGTGCTAGCTCTTTGACACTTGGCACAATAATGTAGTTTCAAGTTCTATCGCTATGTTTTGTGTCCTATTCAAGTAGCCCCAAGCAGAGACTGAGGAGAATCACATTCATTGGAAGGGGTTGCCAAGATTCCAAAAAACTACGAGTTTCCTAAAATCTCAGCAAACATTTTTTCACCCAATCTTGATGATACTTGCAGGTAATAATCAGTACACCAGTCCCACTTGGCTCACCAAATTTCGTTCTTCTAGGTTAAACCGTTCCTTTGCAGTAACCGTTTTCATGTTTAGGTTTCACTCTGTTTTCTCCTATATGGATACATGTAGTTGGAACTCTAAATCAAACACGGTTTCTGCTAGCTCTTTGAAACTTGGCACAATAATGTAGTTCCAAGTTCTATCGCTATGGTGTGTGTCCTATGGAAGTAGCCCCAAGCAGAGACTGACGAGAATCACATTCATTGGAAGGGGTTGCCAAGATTCCAAAAAACAACGAGTTTCCTGAAATCTCAGCAAACATTTTTTCACCCAATCTTGATGATACTTGCAGGTAATGATCAGTACACCAATCCCACTTGGCTCAAAAAATTTCGTTCTTCTAGGTTAAACCGTTCCTTTGCAGTAACCGTTTTCATGTTTAGGTTTCACTCTGTTTTGTCCTATATGGATACATGTAGTTGGAACTCTAAATCAAACACGGTTTCTGCTAGCTCTTTGAAACGTGGCACAATAATGTAGTTTCAAGTTCTATCGCTATGGTTTGTGTCCTATTGAAGTAGCCCCAAGCAGAGACTGACGAGAATCACATTCATTGGAAGGGGTTGCCAAGATTCCAAAAAACTACGAGTTTCCTGAAATCTCAGCAAACATTTTTTCACCCAATCTTGATGATACCTGCAGGTAATGATCAGTACACCAGTCCCACTTGGCTAACCAAATTTCGTTCTTCTAGGTTAAACCGTTCCTTTGCAGTAACCGTTTTCATGTTTATGTTTCACTCTGTTTTCTCCTATATGGATACATGTAGTTGGAACTCTAAATCAAACACGGTTTGTGCTAGCTCTTTGAAACTTGGCACAATAATGTATTTCCAAGTTCTATCGCTATGGTTTGTGTCCTTTTGAAGTAGCCCCAAGCAGAGACTGACAAGAATCACTTTCATTGAAAGGGGTTGCCAAGCTTCCAAAAAATACGAGTTTCCTGAAATCTCAGCAAACATTTTTTCACCCAATCTTGATGAAACTTGCAGGTAATGATCAGTACACCAATCCCACTTGGCTCACCAAATTTCGTTCTTCTAGGTTAAACCGTTCCTTTGCAGTAACCGTTTTCATGTTTAGGTTTCACTCTGTTTTCTCCTATATGGATACATGTATTTGGAACTCTAAATCAAACACGGTTTCTGCTAGCTCTTTGAAACTTGGCACAATAATGTAGTTCCAAGTTCTATCGCTATGGTTTGTGTCTTATTGAAGTAGCCCCAAGCAGAGACTGACAAGAATCATTTTCATTGAAAGGGGTTGCCAAGCTTCCAAAAAATACGAGTTTCCTGAAATCTCAGCAAACATTTTTTCACCCAATCTTGATGATACTTGCAGGTAATGATCAGTACTCCAATCCCACTTGGCTCACCAAATTTCGTTGTTCTAGGTTAAACCGTTCCTTTGCAGTAACCGTTTTCATGTTTAGGTTTCACTCTGTTTTCTCCTATATGGATACATGTATTTGGAACTCTAAATCAAACACGGTTTGTGCTAGCTCTTTGAAATTTGTCACAATAATGTAGATCCAAGTTCTTTCCCTATGGTTTGTGTCCTATGGAAGTAGCCCCAAGCAGAGACTTACGAGAATCACTTTCATTGAAAGGGGTTGCCACGCTTCCAAAAATCTACGAGTTTCCTGAAATCTCAGCAAACATTTTTTCACCCAATCTTGATGATACTACCAGGTAATGATCAGTACACCAGTCCCACTTGGCTCACCAAATTTCGTTCTTTTAGGTTAAACCGTTCCTTTGCAGTAACCGTTTTCATGTTTAGGTTTCACTCTGTTTTCTCCTATATGGATACATGTAGTTGGAAGTCTAAATCAAACACGGTTTCTGTTAGCTCTTTGAAACTTGGCACAATAATGTAGATCCAAGTTCTATCGCTATGGTTTGTGTCCTATTGAAGTAGCCCCAAGCAGAGACTGACGAGAATCACTTTCATTGAAAGGGGTTGCCAAGCTTCCGAAAAACTACGAGTTTCCTGAAATCTCAGCAAACATTTTTTCACCCAATCTTGATGATACTGGCATGTAATGATTAGTACAGCAATCCCACTTGGCTCACCAAATTTCGTTCTTCTAGGTTAAACCGTTCCTTTGCAGTAACCGTTTTCATGTTTAGGTTTCACTCTGTTTTCTCCTATATGGATACATGTAGTTGGAACTCTGTATCAAACACGGATTCTGTTACCTCTTTGAAACTTGGCACAATAATGTAGTTCCAAGTTCTATCGCTATGGTTTGTGTCCTATTGAAGTAGCCACAAGCAGAGACTGATGAGAATCACTTTCATTGAAAGTGGTTGCCAAGCTTCCAAAAAACTACGAGTTTCCTGAAATATCAGCAAACATTTTTTCACCCAATCTTGATGATACTTGCAGGTAATGATCAGTACACCAATCCCACTTGGCTCACCAAATTTCGTTCTTCTAGGTTAAACCGTTCCTTTGCAGTAACCGTTTTCATGTTTAGGTTTCACTCTGTTTTCTCCTATATTGATACATGTAGTTGGAACTCTAAATCAAACACGGTGTGTGCTAGCTCTTTGACACTTGGCACAATAATGTAGTTCCAAGTTCTATCGCGATGGTTTGTGTCCAGTGGAAGTAGCCCCAAGCAGAGACTGACGAGAATCACTTTCATTGAAAGGGATTGCCAACCTTCCAAAAAATTACGAGTTTCCTGAAATCTCAGCAAACATTTTTTCACCCAATCTTGATGATACTTGCAGGTAATGATCAGTACACCAGTCACACTTGGCTCACCAAATTTCGTTCTTCTAGGTTAAACCGTTAATTTGCAGTAACCGTTTTCATGTTTAGGTTTCACTCTGTTTTCTCCTATATGGATACATGTAGTTGGAACTCTAAATCAAACACGGTTTGTGCTAGCTCTTTGACACTTGGCACAATAATGTAGTTTCAAGTTCTATCGCTATGTTTTGTGTCCTATTCAAGTAGCCCCAAGCAGAGACTGAGGAGAATCACATTCATTGGAAGGGGTTGCCAAGATTCCAAAAAACTACGAGTTTCCTAAAATCTCAGCAAACATTTTTTCACCCAATCTTGATGATACTTGCAGGTAATAATCAGTACACCAGTCCCACTTGGCTCACCAAATTTCGTTCTTCTAGGTTAAACCGTTCCTTTGCAGTAACCGTTTTCATGTTTAGGTTTCACTCTGTTTTCTCCTATATGGATACATGTAGTTGGAACTCTAAATCAAACACGGTTTCTGCTAGCTCTTTGAAACGTGGCACAATAATGTAGTTTCAAGTTCTATCGCTATGGTTTGTGTCCTATTGAAGTAGCCCCAAGCAGAGACTGACGAGAATCACATTCATTGGAAGGGGTTGCCAAGATTCCAAAAAACTACGAGTTTCCTGAAATCTCAGCAAACATTTTTTCACCCAATCTTGATGATACCTGCAGGTAATGATCAGTACACCAGTCCCACTTGGCTAACCAAATTTCGTTCTTCTAGGTTAAACCGTTCCTTTGCAGTAACCGTTTTCATGTTTATGTTTCACTCTGTTTTCTCCTATATGGATACATGTAGTTGGAACTCTAAATCAAACACGGTTTGTGCTAGCTCTTTGAAACTTGGCACAATAATGTAGTTTCAAGTTCTATCGCTATGGTTTGTGTCCTATTGAAGTAGCCCCAAGCAGAGACTGAAGAGAATCACATTCATTGGAAGGGGTTGCCAACATTCCAAAAAACTACGAGTTTCCTGAAATCTCAGCAAACATTTTTTCACCCAATCTTGATGATAGTAGCAGGTAATGGTCAGTACACCAGTCCCACTTGGCTCACCAAATTTCGTTCTTCTTGGTTTAACCGTTCCTTTGCAGTAACCGTTTTCATGTTTAGGTTTCACTCTGTTTTCTCCTATATGGATACATGTAGTTGGAACTCTAAATCAAACACGGTGTGTGCTAGCTCTTTGACACTTGGCACAATAATGTAGTTCCAAGTTCTATCGCGATGGTTTGTATCCAATGGAAGTAGCCCCAAGCAGAGACTGACGAGAATCACTTTCATTGAAAGGGATTGCCAACCTTCCAAAAAATTACGAGTGTCCTGAAATCTCAGCAAACATTTTTTCACCCAATCTTGATGATACTTGCAGGTAATGATCAGTACACCAGTCACACTTGGCTCACCAAATTTCGTTCTTCTAGGTTAAACCGTTCCTTTGCAGTAACCGTTTTCATGTTTAGGTTTCACTCTGTTTTCTCCTATATGGATACATGTATTTGGAACTCTAAATCAAACACGGTTTGTGCTAGCTCTTTGAAACTTGGCACAATAATGTAGTTCCAAGTTCTATCGCTATGGTTTGTGTCCTATTGAAGTAGCCCCAAGCAGAGACTGACGAGAATCACATTCATTGGAAGGGGTTGCCAAGCTTCCAAAAAACTACGAGTTTCCTGAAATCTCAGCAAACATTTTTTCACCCAATCTTGATGATACTTGCAGGTAATGATCAGTACACCAGTCCCACTTGGCTCACCAAATTTCGTTCTTCTAGGTTAAACCGTTCCTTTGCAGTAACCGTTTTCATGTTTAGGTTTCACTCTGTTTTCTCCTATATGGATACATGTAGTTGGAACTCTAAATCAAACACGGTTTGTGCTAGCTCTTTGAAACTTGGCACAATAATGTAGTTTCAAGTTCTATCGCTATGGTTTGTGTCCTATTCAAGTAGCCCCAAGCAGAGACTGAGGAGAATCACATTCATTGGAAGGGGTTGCCAAGATTCCAAAAAACTACGAGTTTCCTAAAATCTCAGCAAACATTTTTTCACCCAATCTTGATGATACTTGCAGGTAATGATCAGTACACCAGTCCCACTTGGCTCACCAAATTTCGTTCTTCTAGGTTAAACCGTTCCTTTGCAGTAACCGTTTTCATGTTTAGGTTTCACTCTGTTTTCTCCTATATGGATACATGTAGTTGGAACTCTAAATCAAACACGGTTTCTGCTACCTCTTTGAAACTTGGCACAATAATGTAGTTCCAAGTTCTATCGCTATGGTTTGTGTCCTATGGAAGTAGCCCCAAGCAGAGCCTGACAGGAATCACTTTCATTGAAAGGGGTTGCCAAGCTTCCAAAAAACTACGAGTTTCCTGAAATCTCAGCAAACATTTTTTTCATCCAATCTTGATGATACTTGCAGGTAATGATCAGTACACCAATCCCACTTGGCTCACCAAATGTCGTTATTCTAGGTTAAACCGTTCCTTTCCAGTAACCGTTTTCATGTTTAGGTTTCACTCTGTTTTCTCCTATATGGATACATGTAGTTGGAACTCTAAATCAAACACGGTTTGTGCTAGCTCTTTGAAACTTGGCACAATAATGTAGTTCCAAGTTCTATCGCGATGGTTTGTGTCCTATTGAAGTAGCCCCAAGCAGAGGCTGACAAGAATCACATTCATTGAAAGGGGTTGCCAAGCTTCCAAAAAACTATGAATTTACTGAAATCTCAGCAAATATTTTTTCACCCAATCTTGATGGTACTGGCAGGTCATGATCAGTACACCAATCCCACTTGGCTCACCAAATTTCGTTCTTCTAGGTTAAACCGTTCCTTTGCAGTAACCGTTTTCATGTTTAGGTTTCACTCTGTTTTCTCCTATATGGATACATGTAGTTGGAACTCTAAATCAAACACGGTTTGTGCTAGCTCTTTGAAACGTGGCACAATAATGTACTTTCAAGTTCTATCGCTATGGTTTGTGTCCTATTGAAGTAGCCCCAAGCAGAGACTGACGAGAATCACATTCATTGGAAGGGGTTGCCAAGATTCCAAAAAACTACGAGTTTCCTGAAATCTCAGCAAACATTTTTTCACCGAATCTTGATGATACCTGCAGGTAATGATCAGGACACCAGTCCCACTTGGCTCACCAAATTTCGTTCTTCTAGGTTAAACCCTTCCCTTGCAGTAACCGTTTTCATGTTTAGGTTTCACTCTTTTTTCTCCAATATGGATACATGTAGTTGGAACTCTAAATCAAACACGGTTTGTGCTAGCTCTTTGAAACTTGGCACAATAATGTAGTTCCAAGTTCTATCGCGATGGTTTGTGTCCTATGGAAGTAGCCCCAAGCAGAGACTGACGAGAATCACTTTCATTGAAAGGGATTGCCAAGCTTCCAAAAAACTTCGAGTTTCCTGAATTCTCAGCAAACATTTTTTCACCCAATCTTGATGATACTTGCAGGTAATGATCAGTACACCAGTCCCACTTGACTCACCAAATTTCGTTTTTCTAGGTTAAACCGTTCCTTTGCAGTAACCGTTTTCATGTTTAGGTTGCACTCTGTTTTCTCCTATATGGATACATGTATTTGGAACTCTAAATCAAACACGGTTTGTGCTAGCTCTTTGAAACTTGGCACAATAATGAAGTTCCAAGTTCTATCGCGATGGTTTGTGTCCTATGGAAGTAGCCCCAAGCAGAGACTGACGAGAATCACATTTATTGGAAGGGATTGCCAACCTTCCAAAAAATTACGAGTTTCCTGAAATCTCAGCAAACATTTTTTCACCCAATCTTGATGATACTTGCAGGTAATGATCAGTACACCAGTCACACTTGGCTCACCAAATTTCGTTCTTCTAGGTTAAACCGTTCCTTTGCAGTAACCGTTTTCATGTTTAGGTTTCACTCTGTTTTCTCCTATATGGATACATGTATTTGGAACTCTAAATCAAACACGGTTTGTGCTAGCTCTTTGAAACTTGGCACAATAATGTAGTTCCAAGTTCTATCGCTATGGTTTGTGTCCTATTGAAGTAGCCCCAAGCAGAGACTGACGAGAATCACATTCATTGGAAGGGGTTGCCAAGCTTCCAAAAAACTACGAGTTTCCTGAAATCTCAGAAAACATTTTTTCACCCAATCTTGATGATACTTGCAGGTAATGATCAGTACACCAGTCCCACTTGGCTCACCAAATTTCGTTCTTCTAGGTTAAACCGTTCCTTTGCAGTAAACGTTTTCATGTTTAGGTTTCACTCTGTTTTCTCCTATATGGATACATGTAGTTGGAACTCTAAATCAAACACGGTTTGTGCTAGCTCTTTGAAACTTGGCACAATAATATAGTTCCAAGTTCTATCGCTATGGTTTGTGTCCTATGGAAGTAGCCCCAAGCAGTGACTGACAAAAATCACTTTCATTAAAAGGGGTTGCCAAGCTTTCAAAAAACTACGAGTTTCCTGAAATCTCAGCAAACATTTTTCCACCCAATCTTGATGGTACTGGCAGGTAATGATCAGTACACCAGTCCCACTTGGCTCACCAAATTTCGTTCTTCTAGGTTAAACCGTTCCTTTGCAGTAACCGTTTTCATGTTTAGGTTTCACTCTGTTTTCTCCTATATGGATACATGTAGTTGGAACTCTAAATCAAACACGGTTTGTGCTAGCTCTTTGAAACTTGGCACAGTAATGTAGTTTCAAGTTCTATCGCTATGGTTTGTGTCCTATTCAAGTAGCCCCAAGCAGAGACTGAGGAGAATCACATTCATTGGAAGGGGTTGCCAAGATTCCAAAAAACTACGAGTTTCCTAAAATCTCAGCAAACATTTTTTCACCCAATCTTGATGATACTTGCAGGTAATGATCAGTACACCAGTCCCACTTGGCTCACCAAATTTCGTTCTTCTAGGTTAAACCGTTCCTTTGCAGTAACCGTTTTCATGTTTAGGTTTCACTCTGTTTTCTCCTATATGGATACATGTAGTTGGAACTCTAAATCAAACACGGTTTGTGCTAGCTCTTTGAAACTTGGCACAATAATGTAGTTACAAGTTCTATCGCTATGGTTTGTGTCCTATGGAAGTAGCCCCAAGCAGTGACTGACAAAAATCACTTTCATTAAAAGGGGTTGCCAAGCTTCCAAAAAATTACGAGTTTCCTGAAATCTCAGCAAACATTTTTCCACCCAATCTTGATGGTACTGGCAGGTAATGATCAGTACACCAGTCCCACTTGGCTCACCAAATTTCGTTCTTCTAGGTTAAACCGTTCCTTTGCAGTAACCGTTTTCATGTTTAGGTTTCACTCTGTTTTCTCCTATATGGATACATGTAGTTGGAACTCTAAATCAAACACGGTTTGTGCTAGCTCTTTGAAACTCGGCACAATAATGAAGTTCCAAGTTCTATCGCTATGGTTTGTGTCCTATTGAAGTAGCCCCAAGCAGAGACTGACGAGAATCACATTCATTGGAAGGGGTTGCCAAGCTTCCAAAAAACTACGAGTTTCCTGAAATCTCAGCAAACATTTTTTCACCCAATCTTGATGATACTAGCAGGTAATGATCAGTACACCAGTCCCACTTGGCTCACCAAATTTCGTTCTTCTAGGTTAAACCGTTCCTTTGCAGTAACCGTTTTCATGTTTAGGTTTCACTCTGTTTTCTCCTATATGGATGCATGTATTTGGAACTCTAAATCAAACACGGTTTGTGCTAGCTCTTTGACACTTGGCACAATAATGTAGTTCCAAGTTCTATCGCGATGGTTTGTGTCCAATGGAAGTAGCCCCAAGCAGAGACTGACGAGAATCACTTTCATTGAAAGGGATTGCCAACCTTCCAAAAAATTACGAGTTTCCTGAAATCTCAGCAAACATTTTTTCACCCAATCTTGATGATACTTGCAGGTAATGATCAGTACACCAGTCACACTTGGCTCAAAAAATTTCGTTCTTCTAGGTTAAACCGTTCCTTTGCAGTAACCGTTTTCATGTTTAGGTTTCACTCTGGTTTCTCCTATATGGATACATGTAGTTGGAACTCTAAATCAAACACGGTTTCTGCTAGCTCTTTGAAACTTGGCACAATAATGTAGTTCCAAGTTCTATCGCTATGGTTTGTGTCCTATGGAAGTAGCCCCAAGCAGAGACTGACGAGAATCACATTCATTGGAAGGGGTTGCCAAGATTTCAAAAAACAACGAGTTTCCTGAAATCTCAGCAAACATTTTTTCACCCAATCTTGATGATACTTGCAGGTAATGATCAGTACACCAGTCCCACTTGGCTCAAAAAATTTCGTTCTTCTAGGTTAAACGGTTCCTTTGCAGGAACCGTTTTCATGTTTAGGTTTCACTCTGTTTTCTCCTATATGGATACATGTAGTTGGAACTCTAAATCAAACACGGTTTCTGCTACCTCTTTGAAACTTGGCACAATAATGTATTTCCAAGTTCTATCGCTATGGTTTGTGTCCTATGGAAGTAGCCCCAAGCAGAGCCTGACAGGAATCACTTTCATTGAAAGGGGTTGCCAAGCTTCCAAAAATACGAGTTTCCTGAAATCTCAGCAAACATTTTTTTCATCCAATCTTGATGATACTTGCAGGTAATGATCAGTACACCAATCCCACTTGGCTCACCAAATGTCGTTCTTCTAGGTTAAACCGTTCCTTTGCAGTAACCGTTTTCATGTTTAGGTTTCACTCTGTTTTCTCCTATATGGATACATGTAGTTGGAACTCTAAATCAAACACGGTGTGTGCTAGCTCTTTGAATCTTGGCACAATAATGTAGTTCCAAGTTCTATCGCGATGGTTTGTGTCCTATGGAAGTAGCCCCAAGCAAAGACTGACGAGAATCACTTTCATTGAAAGGGATTGCCAAGCTTCCAAAAAACTACGAGTTTCCTGAAATCTCAGCAAACATTTTTTCACCCAATCTTGATGATACTTGCAGGTAATGATCAGTAGACCAGTCCCACTTGGCTCACCAAATTTCGTTCTTCTAGGTTAAACCGTTCACTTGCAGTAACCGTTTTCATGTTTAGGTTTCACTCTGTTTTCTCCTATATGGATACATGTATTTGGAACTCTAAATCAAACACGGTTTGTGCTAGCTCTTTGAAAACTTGGCACAATAATGAAGTTCCAAGTTCTATCGCTATGGTTTGTGTCCTATTGAAGTAGCCCCAAGCAGAGACTGACGAGAATCACATACATTGGAAGGGGTTGCCAAGCTTCCAAAAAACTACGAGTTTCCTGAAATCTCAGCAAACATTTTTTCACCCAATCTTGATGATACTTGCAGGTAATGATCAGTACACCAGTCCCACTTGGCTCACCAAATTTCGTTCTTCTAGGTTAAACCGTTCCTTTGCAGTAACCGTTTTCATGTTTAGGTTTCACTCTGTTTTCTCCTATATGGATACATGTAGTTGGAACTCTAAATCAAACACGGTGTGTGCTAGCTCTTTGAATCTTGGCACAATAATGTAGTTCCAAGTTCTATCGCGATGGTTTGTGTCCTATGGAAGTATCCCTAAGCAGAGACTGACGAGAATCACTTTCATTGAAAGGGGTTGCCAAGCTTGCAAAAAACTACGAGTTTCCTGAAACCTCAGCAAACATTTTTTCCACCCAATCTTGATGATACTTGCAGGTAATGATCATTACACCAATCCCACTTGGCTCACCAAATTTCGTTTTTCTAGGTTAATCCGTTCCTTTGCAGTAACCGTTTTCATGTTTAGGTTTCACTCTGTTTTCTCCTATATGGGATACATTTATTTGGAACTCTAAAGCAAACACGGTTTGTGCTAGCTCTTTGAAACCTTGGCACAATAATGAAGTTCCAAGTGCTATCGCTATGGTTTGTGTCCTATTGAAGTAGCCCCAAGCAGAGACTGACGAGAATCACATTCATTGGAAGGGGTTGCCAAGCTTCCAAAAAAACTACGAGTTCCTGAAATCTCAGCAAACATTTTTTCACCCAATCTTGATGGTACTGGCAGGTAATGATCAGTACACCAGTCCCACTTGGCTCACCAAATTTCGTTCTTCTAGGTTAAACCGTTCCTTTGCAGTAACCGTTTTCATGTTTAGGTTTCCACTCTGTTTTCTCCTATATGGATACATGAGTTGGAACTCTAAATCAAACACGGTTTGTGCTAGCTCTTTGAAACTTGGCACAATAATGTAGTTCCAAGTTCTATCGCTATGGTTTGTGTCCTATTGAAGTAGCCCCAAGCAGAGACTGACGAGAATCACATTCATTGGAAGGGTTGCCAAGATTCCAAAAACTACGAGTTTCCTGAAATCTCAGCAAACATTTTTTCACCCAATCTTGATGATACTTGCAGGAAATGATCAGTACACCAATCCCACTTGGCTCAAAAATTTCGTTCTTCTAGTTTAACCGTTCCTTTGCAGTAACCTTTTTTCATGTTTAGGTTTCACTCTGTTTTGTCCTATATGGATACATGTAGTTGGAACTCTAAATCAAACACGGTGTGTGCTAGCTCCTTTGAATATTGGCACAATAATGTAGTTCCAAGTTCTATCGCGATGGTTTGTGTCCTATGGAAGTGGCCCCAAGCAGAGACTGACGAGAATCACTTTCATTGAAAAGGGATTGCCAAGCTTCCAAAAACACGAGTTTTCCTGAAATCTCAGCAAACATTTTTTCACCCAATCTTGCTGATACTTGCAGGTAATGATCAGTAGACCAGTCCCACTTGGCTCACCAAATTTCGTTCTTCTAGGTTAAACCGTTTCCTTTGCAGTAACCGTTTTCATGTTTAGGTTTCACTCTGTTTTCTCCTATATGGATACATGTATTTGGAACTCTAAATCAACACGGTTTGTGCTAGCTCTTTGAAACTTGGCACAATAATGAAGTTCCAAGTTCTATCGCTATGGTTTGTGTCCTATTGAAGTAGCCCCAAGCAGAGACTGACGAGAATCACATTCATTGGAAGGGGTGGCCAAGCTTCCAAAAAACTACGAGTTTCCTGAAATCTCAGCAAACATTTTTTCACCCAATCTTGAATGATACTGGCAGGTAATTATCAGTACACAGTCCCACTTGGCTCACCAAATTTTGTTCTTCTAGGTTAAAACCGTTCCTTTGCAGTAACCGTTTTCATGTTTAGGTTTCACTCTGTTTTCTCCTATATGGATACATGTAGTTGGAAACTCTAAATCAAACACGTTTGTGCTAGCTCTTTGAAACTTGGCACAATAATGTAGTTCCAAGTTCTATCGCTATGTTTGTGTCCTATTGAAGTAAGCCCAAGCAGAGACTGACGAGAATCACATTCATTGGAAGGGGTTGCCAAGATTCCAAAAAACTACGAGTTTCCTGAAATCTCAGCAAACATTTTTTCACCCAATCTTGATGATACTTGCAGGTAATGATCAGTACTCCAGTCCCACCTGGCTCACTAAATTTCGTTCTTCTAGGTTAACCGTTCCTTTTCAGTAACCGTTTTCATGTTTAGGTTTCACTCTGTTTTCTCCTATATGGATACATGTAGTTGGAACTCTAAATCAAACACGGTGTGTGCTAGCTCTTTGAATCGTGGCACAATAATGTAGTTCCAAGTTCTATTGCGATGGTTTGTGTCCCTTATGGAAGTAGCCCCCAAGCAGAGACTGACGAGAATCACTTTCATTGAAAGGGATTGCCAAGCTTCCAAAAACTACGAGTTTCCTGAAATCTCAGCAAACATTCTTTCACCCAATCCTTGATGATACTTGCAGGTAATGATCAGTACACCAGTCCCACTTGGCTCACCAAATTTCGTTCTTCTAGGTTAAACCGTTCCTTTGCAGTAACCGTTTTCATGTTTAGGTTTCACTCTGTTTTCTCCTATATGGATACATGTAGTTGGAACTCTAAATCAAACACTTTGTGTGCTAGCTCTTTGAATCTTGGCACAATAATGTAGTTCCAAGTTCTATCGCTATCGTTTGTGTCCTATGGAAGTAGCCCCAAGCAGAGACTGACGAGAATCACTTTCATTGAATGGGATTGCCAAGCTTCAAAAACTACGAGTTTCGAAATCTCAGCAAACATTTTTTCACCCAATCTTGATGGTAATGGCAGGTAATGATCAGTACACCAGTCCCACTTGGCTCACCAAATTTCGTTCTTCTAGGTTAAACCGTTCCTTTGCAGTAACCGTTTTCATGTTTAGGTTTCACTCTGTTTTCTCCTATATGGATACATGTATTTGGAACTCTAAATCAAACACGGTTTGTGCTAGCTCTTTGAAACTTGGCACAATAATGAAGTTCCAAGTTCTATCGCTATGGTTTGTGTCCTATTGAAGTAGCCCCAAGCAGAGACTGACAAGAATCACATTCATTGGAACGGGTTGCCAAGCTTCCAAAAAACTACGAGTTTCCTGAAATCTCAGCCAACATTTTTTCGCCCAATCTTGATGATACTTGCAGGTAATGATCAGTCCACCAGTCCCACTTGGCTCACCAAATTTCGTTCTTCTAGGTTAAACCATTCCCTTGCAGTAACCGTTTTCATATTTAGGTTTCACTCTGTTTTCTCCTATATGGATACATGTAGTTGGAACTCTAAATCAAACACGGTTTGTGCTAGCTCTTTGAAACTTGGCACAATAATGTAGTTCCAAGTTCTATCGCTATGGTTTGTGTCCTATTGAAGTAGCCCCAAGCAGAGACTGACGAGAATCACATACATTGGAAGGGGTTGCCAAGCTTCCAAAAAACTACGAGTTTCCTGAAATCTCAGCAAACATTTTTTCACCCAATCTTGATGATACTTGCAGGTAATGATCAGGACACCAGTCCCACTTGGCTCACCAAATTTCGTTCTTCTAGGTTAAACCGTTCCTTTGCAGTAACCGTTTTCATGTTTAGGTTTCACTCTGTTTTCTCCTATATGGATACATGTAGTTGGAACTCTAAATCAAACACGGTGTGTGCTAGCTCTTTGAGTCTTGGCACAATAATGTAGTTCCAAGTTCTATCGCGATGGTTTGTGTCCTATGGAAGTAGCCCCAAGCAGAGACTGACGAGAATCACTTTCATTGAAAGGGGTTGCCAAGCTTCCAAAAAACTACGAGTTTCCTGAAACCTCAGCAAACATTTTTTCACCCAATCTTGATGATACTTGCAGGTAATGATCAGTACACCAATCCCACTTGGCTCACCAAATTTCGTTCTTCTAGGTTAAACCGTTCCTTTGCAGTAACCGTTTTCATGTTTAGGTTTCACTCTGTTTTCTCCTATATGGATACATGTATTTGGAACTCTAAATCAAACACGGTTTGTGCTAGCTCTTTGAAACTTGGCACAATAATGAAGTTCCAAGTTTTATCGCTATGGTTTGTGTCCTATTGAAGTAGCCCAAGCAGAGACTGACGAGAATCACATTCATTGGAAGGGGTTGCCAAGCTTCCAAAAAAACTACGAGTTTCCTGAAATCTCAGCAAACATTTTTTCACCCAATCTTGATGGTACTGGCAGGTAATGATCAGTACACCAGTCCCACTTGGCTCACCCAATTTCGTTCTTCTAGGTTAAACCGTTCCTTTGCAGTAACCGTTTTCATGTTTAGGTTTCACTCTGTTTTCTCCTATATGGATACATGTAGTTGGAACTCTAAATCAAACACGGTTTCTGCTAGCTCTTTGAAACTTGGCACAATAATGTAGTTCCAAGTTCTATCGCTATGGTTTGTGTCCTATTGAAGTAGCCCCAAGCAGAGACTGACGAGAATCACATTCATTGGAAGGGGTTGCCAAGCTTCCAAAAAACTACGAGTTTCGTGAAATCTCAGCAAACATTTTTTCACCCAATCTTGATGGTACTGGCAGGTAATGATCAGTACACCAGTCCCACTTGGCTCACCAAATTTCGTTGTTCTAGGTTAAACCGTTCATTTGCAGTAACCGTTTTCATGTTTAGGTTTCACTCTGTTTTCTCCTATATGGATACATGTAGTTGGAACTCTAAATCAAACACGGTTTTTGCTACCTCTTTGAAACTTGGCACAATAATGTAGTTACAAGTTCTATCGCGATGGTTTGTGTCCTATGGAAGTAGCCCCAAGCAGAGACTGACGAGAATCACATATATTGGAAGGGGTTGCCAAGCTTCCAAAAAACTACGAGTTTCCTGAAATCTGAGCAAACATTTTTTCACCCAATCTTGATGATACTTGCAGGTAATGATCAGTACACCAGTCCCACTTGGCTCACCAAATTTCGTTCTTTTAGGTTAAACCGTTCCTTTGCAGTAACCGTTTTCATGTTTAGGTTTCACTCTGTTTTCTCCTATATGGATACATGTAGTTGGAACTCTAAATCAAACACGGTGTGTGCTAGCTCTTTGAAACTCGGCACAATAATGAAGTTCCAAGTTCTATCACTATGGTTTGTGTCCTATTGAAGTAGCCCCAAGCAGAGACTGATGAGAATCACATTTATTGGAAGGGGTTGCCAAGCTTCCAAAAAACTACGAGTTTCCTGAAATCTCAGCAAACATTTTTTCACCCAATCTTGATGATACTTGCAGGTAATGATCAGTACACCAATCCCACTTGGCTCACCAAATTTCGTTCTTCTAGGTTAAACCGTTCCTTTGCAGTAACCGTTTTCATGTTTAGGTTGCATTCTGTTTTCTCCTATATGGATAAATGTATTTGGAACTCTAAATCAAACACGGTTTGTGCTAGCTCTTTGAAACTCGGCACAATAATGAAGTTCCAAGTTCTATCACTATGGTTTGTGTCCTATTGAAGTAGCCCCAAGCAGAGACTGATGAGAATCACATTCATTGGAAGGGGTTACCAAGCTTCCAAAAAACTACGAGTTTCCTGAAATCTCAGCAAACATTTCTTCACCCAATCTTGATGGTACTGGCAGGTAATGATCAGTACACCAGTCCCACTTGGCTCACCAAATTTCGTTCTTCTAGGTTAAACCGTTCCTTTGCAGTAACCGTTTTCATGTTTAGGTTGCACTCTGTTTTCTCCTATATGGATACATGTATTTGGAACTCTAAATCAAACACGGTTTGTGCTAGCTCTTTGAAACTTGGCACAATAATGAAGTTCCAAGTTCTATCGCTATGGTTTGTGTCCTATTGAAGTAGCCCCAAGCAGAGACTGACGAGAATCACATTCATTGGAAGGGGTTGCCAAGATTACAAAAAACTATGAGTTTCCTGAAATCTCAGCAAACATTTTTTCACCCAATATTGATGATACTTGCAGGTAATGATCAGTACACCAGTCCCACTTGGCTCACGAAATTTCGTTCTTCTAGGTTAAACCGTTCCTTTGCAGTAACCGTTTTCATGTTTAGGTTTCACTCTGTTTTCTCCTATATGGATACATGTAGTTGGAACTCTAAATCAAACACGGTTTGTGCTAGCTCTTTGAAACTTGGCACAATAATGTAGTTCCAAGTTCTATCGCGATGGTTTGTGTCCTATTGAAGTAGCCCCAAGCAGAGACTGACAAGAATCACTTTCATTGAAAGGGGTTGCCAAGCTTCCAAAAAAATACGAGTTTCCTGAAATCTCAGCAAACATTTTTTCACCCAATCTTGATGATACTTGCAGGTAATGATCAGTACACCAATCCCACTTGGCTCACCAAATTTCGTTCTTCTAGGTTAAACCGTTCCTTTGCAGTAACCGTTTTCATGTTTAGGTTGCACTCTCTTTTCTCCTATATGGATACATGTAGTTGGAACTCTAAATCAAACACGGTGTGTGCTAGCTCTTTGAATCGTGGCACAATTATGTAGTTCCAAGTTCTATCACGATGCTTTGTGTCCTATGGAAGTAGCCCTAAGCAGAGACTGACGAGAATCACTTTCATTGAAAGGGGTTGCCAAGCTTCCAAAAAACTACGAGTTTCCTGAAATCTCAGCAAACATTTTTTCACCCAATCTTGATGATACTTGCAGGTAATGATCAGTACACCAATCCCACTTGGCTCACCAAATTTCGTTCTTCTAGGTTAAACCGTTCCTTTGCAGTAACCGTTTTCATGTTTAGGTTGCATTCTGTTTTCTCCTATATGGATACATGTATTTGGAACTCTAAATCAAACACTGTTTGTGCTAGCTCTTTGAAACTCGGCACAATAATGAAGTTCCACGTTCTATCACTATGGTTTGTGTCCTATTGAAGTAGCCCCAAGCAGAGACTTATGAGAATCACATTCATTGGAAGGGGTTGCCAAGCTTCCAAAAAACTACGAGTTTCCTGAAATCTCAGCAAACATTTTTTCACCCAATCTTGATGATACTTGCAGGTAATGATCAGTACACCAATCCCACTTGGCTCACCAAATTTCGTTCTTCTAGGTTAAACCGTTCCTTTGCAGTAACCGTTTTCATGTTTAGGTTGCATTCTGTTTTCTCCTATATGGATAAATGTATTTGGAACTCTAAATCAAACACGGTTTGTGCTAGCTCTTTGAAACTCGGCACAATAATGAAGTTCCAAGTTCTATCACTATGGTTTGTGTCCTATTGAAGTAGCCCCAAGCAGAGACTGATGAGAATCACATTCATTGGAAGGGGTTGCCAAGCTTCCAAGAAACTACGAGTTTCCTGAAATCTCAGCAAACATTTCTTCACCCAATCTTGATGGTACTGGCAGGTAATGATCAGTACACCAGTCCCACTTGGCTCACCAAATTTCATTCTTCTAGGTTAAACCGTTCCTTTGCAGTAACCGTTTTCATGTTTAGGTTTCACTCTGTTTTCTCCTATATGGATACATGTAGTTGGAACTCTAAATCAAACACGGTTTGTGCTAGCTCTTTGAAACTTGGCACAATAATGTAGTTCCAAGTTCTATCGCGATGGTTTGTGTCCTATTGAAGTAGCCCCAAGCAGAGACTGACAAGAATCACTTTCATTGGAAGGGGTTGCCAAGCTTCCAAAAAATACGAGTTTCCCGAAATCTCAGCAAACATTTTTTCACCCAATCTTGATGATACTTGCAGGTAATGATCAGTACACCAGTCCCACTTGGCTCACCAAATTTCGTTCTTCTAGGTTAAACCGTTCCTTTGCAGTAACCGTTTTCATGTTTAGGTTTCACTCTGTTTTCTCCTATATGGATACATGTAGTTGGAACTCTAAATCAAACACGGTTTGTGCTAGCTCTTCGAAACTTGGCACAATAATGTAGTTCCAAGTTCTATCGCGATGGTTTGTGTCCTATTGAAGTAGCCCCAAGCAGAGACTGACAAGAATCACTTTCATTGAAAGGGGTTGCTAAGCTTCCAAAAAAAATACGAGTTTCCTGAAATCTCAGCAAACATTTTTTCACCCAATCTTGATGATACTTGCAGGTAATGATCAGTACACCAATCCCACTTGGCTCAACAAATTTCGTTCTTCTAGGTTAAACCGTTCCTTTGCAGTAACCGTTTTCATGTTTAGGTTGCACTCTCTTTTCTCCTATATGGATACATGTATTTGGAACTCTAAATCAAACACGGTTTGTGCTAGCTCTTTGAAACTTGGCACAATAATGAAGTTCCAAGTTCTATCGCTGTGCTTTGTGTCCTATTGAAGTAGCCCCAAGCAGAGACTGATGAGAATCACATTCATTTGAAGGGGTTGCCAAGCTTCCAAAAAACTACGAGTTTCCTGAAATCTCAGCAAACATTTTTTCACCCAATCTTGATGATACTTGCAGGTAATGATCAGTACACCATTCCCACTTGGCGCACCAAATTTCGTTCTTCTAGTTTAAACCGTTACTTTGCAGTAACCGTTTTCATGTTTAGGTTTCACTCTGTTTTCTCCTATATGGATACATGTAGTTGGAACTCTAAATCAAACACGGTTTTTGCTACCTCTTTGAAACTTGGCACAATAATGTAGTTACAAGTTCTATCGCGATGGTTTGTGTCCTATGGAAGTAGCCCCAAGCAGAGACTGACGAGAATCACATACATTGGAAGGGGTTGCCAAGCTTCCAAAAAACTACGAGTTTCCTGAAATCTCAGCAAACATTTTTTCACCCAAACTTGATGATACTTGCAGGTAATGATCAGTACACCAGTCCCACTTGGCTCACCAAATTTCGTTCTTCTAGGTTAAACCGTTCATTTGCAGTAACTGTTTTCATGTTTAGGTTTCACTCTGTTTTCTCCTATATGGATACATGTAGTTGGAACTCTAAATCAAACACGGTTTGTGCTAGCTCTTTGAAACTTGGCACAATAATGTAGTTACAAGTTCTATCGCGATGGTTTGTGTCCTATGGAAGTAGCCCCAAGCAGAGACTGACAAGAATCACTTTCATTGAAAGGGGTTGCCAAGCTTCCAAAAAATACGTGTTTCCTGAAATCTCAACAAACATTTTTTCACCCAATCTTGATGATACTTGCAGGTAATGATCAGTACACCAATCCCACTTGGCTCAACAAATTTCGTTGTTCTAGGTTAAACCGTTCCTTTGCAGAAACCGTTTACATGTTTAGGTTTCACTCTGTTTTCTCCTATATGGATACATGTATTTGGAACTCTAAATCAAACACGGTTTGTGCTAGCTCTTTGAAACTTGGCACAATAATGTAGTTCCAAGTTCTATCGCTATGGTTTGTGTCCTATTGAAGTAGCCCAAAGCAGAAACTGACGAGAATCACATTCATTGAAAGGTTTTGCCAAGCTTCCAAAAAACTACGAATTTACTGAAATCTCAGCAAACATTTTTTCACCCAATCTTGATGGTACTGGCAGGTCATGATCAGTACACCAATCCCACTTGGCTCACCAAATTTCGTTGTTCTAGGTTAAACCGTTCCTTTGCAGTAACCGTTTTGATGTTTAGGTTTTACTCTGTTTTCTCCTATATGGATACATGTATTTGGAACTCGAAATCAAACACGGTTTGTGCTACCTCTTTGAAACTTGGCACAATAATGTAGTTCCAAGTTCTATCGCTATGGTTTGTGTCCTATTGAAGTAGCCCCAAGCAGAGACTGACGAGAATCACATTCATTGGAAGGGGTTGCCAAGCTTCCAAAAAACTACGAGTTTCCTGAAATCTCAGCAAACATTTTTTCACCCAATCTTGATGATACTTGCAGGTAATGATCAGTACACCAGTCCCACTTGGCTCACCAAATTTCGATCTTCTAGGTTAAACCCTTCCTTTGCAGTAACCGTTTTCATGTTTAGGTTTCACTCTGTTTTCTCTTATATGGATACATGTAGTTGGAACTCTAAATCAAACACGGTTTCTGCTAGCTCTTTGAACCTTGGCACAATAATGTAGTTCCAAGTTCTATCGCTATGGTTTGTGTCCTATTGAAGTAACCCCAAGCAGAGACAGACAAGAATCACATTCATTGAAAGGGGTTGCCAAGCTTCTAAAAAACTACGAATTTACTGAAATCTCAGCAAACATTTTTTCACCCAATCTTGATGGTACTGGCAGGTCATGATCAGTACACCAATCCCACTTGGCTCACCAAATTTCGTTCTTCTAGGTTAAACCGTCCCTTTGCAGTAACCGTTTTCATGTTTAGGTTGCACTCTCTTTTCTCCTATATGGATACATGTATTTTGGAACTCTAAATCAAACACGGTTTGTGCTAGCTCTTTGAAACTTGGCACAATAATGAAGTTCCAAGTTTTATCGCTGTGGTTTGTGTCCTATTGAAGTAGCCCCAAGCAGAGACTGACGAGAATCACATTCATTGGAAGGGGTTGCCAAGCTTCCAAAAAACTACGAGTTTCCTGAAATCTCAGCAAACATTTTTTCACCCAATCTTGATGGTACTGGCAGGTCATGATCAGTACACCAATCCCACTTGGCTCACCAAATTTCGTTCTTCTAGGTTAAACCGTCCCTTTGCAGTAACCGTTTTCATGTTTAGGTTGCACTCTCTTTTCTCCTATATGGATACATGTATTTGGAACTCTAAATCAAACACGGTTTGTGCTAGCTCTTTGAAACTTGGCACAATAATGAAGTTCCAAGTTTTATCGCTGTGGTTTGTGTCCTATTGAAGTAGCCCCAAGCAGAGACTGACGAGAATCACATTCATTGGAAGGGGTTGCCAAGCTTCCAAAAAACTACGAGTTTCCTGAAATCTCAGCAAACATTTTTTCACCCAATCTTGATGATACTTACAGGTAATGATCAGTACACCAGTCCCACTTGGCTCACCAAATTTCGTTCTTCTAGGTTAAACCGTTCCTTTGCAGTAACCGTTTTCATGTTTAGGTTTCACTCTGTTTTCTCCTATATGGATACATGTAGTTGGAACTCTAAATCAAACACGGTTTTTGCTACCTCTTTGAAACTTGGCACAATAATGTAGTTACAAGTTCTATCGCGATGGTTTGTGTCCTATGGAAGTAGCCCCAAGCAGAGACTGACGAGAATCACATACATTGGAAGGGGTTGCCAAGCTTCCAAAAAACTACGAGTTTCCTGAAATCTGAGCAAACATTTTTTCACCCAATCTTGATGATACTTGCAGGTAATGATCAGTACACCAGTCCCACTTGGCTCACCAAATTTCGTTCTTCTAGGTTAAACCGTTCCTTTGCAGTAACCGTTTTCATGTTTAGGTTTCACTCTGTTTTCTCCTATATGTATACATGTAGTTGGAACTCTAAATCAAACACGGTGTGTGCTAGCTCTTTGAATCTTGGCACAATTATGTAGTTCCAAGTTCTATCGCGATGGTTTGTGTCCTATGGAAGTAGCCCTAAGCAGAGACTGACGAGAATCACTTTCATTGAAAGGGGTTGCCAAGCTTCCAAAAAACTACGAGTTTCCTGAAATCTCAGGAAACATTTTTTCACCCAATCTTGATGATACTTGCAGGTAATGATCAGTACACCAATCCCACTTGGCTCACCAAATTTCGTTCTTCTAGGTTAAACCGTTCCTTTGCAGTAACCGTTTTCATGTTTAGGTTGCATTCTGTTATCTCCTATATGGATAAATGTATTTGGAACTCTAAATCAAACACGGTTTGTGCTAGCTCTTTGAAACTCGGCACAATAATGAAGTTCCAAGTTCTATCACTATGGTTTGTGTCCTATTGAAGTAGCCCCACGCAGAGACTGATGAGAATCACATTCATTGGAAGGGGTTGCCAAGCATCCAAAAAACTACGAGTTTCCTGAAATCTCAGCAAACATTTTTTCACCCAATCTTGATGATACTTGCAGGTAATGATCAGTACACCAATCCCACTTGGCTCACCAAATTTCGTTCTTCTAGGTTAAACCGTTCCTTTGCAGTAACCGTTTTCATGTTTAGGTTGCATTCTGTTTTCTCCTATATGGATAAATGTATTTGGAACTCTAAATCAAACACGGTTTGTGCTAGCTCTTTGAAACTCGGCACAATAATGAAGTTCCAAGTTCTATCACTATGGTTTGTGTCCTATTGAAGTAGCCCCAAGCAGAGACTGATGAAAATCACATTCATTGGAAGGGGTTGCCAAGCTTCCAAAAAACTACGAGTTTCCTGAAATCTCAGCAAACATTTCTTCACCCAATCTTGATGGTACTGGCAGGTAATGATCAGTACACCAGTCCCACTTGGCTCACCAAATTTCATTCTTCTAGGTTAAACGGTCCCTTTGCAGTAACCGTTTTCATGTTTAGGTTTCACTCTGTTTTCTCCTATATGGATACATGTAGTTGGAACTCTAAATCAAAGACGGTTTCTGTTAGCTCTTTGAAACTTGGCACAATAATGTAGTTCCAAGTTCTATCGCGATGGTTTGTGTCCTATTGAAGTAGCCCCAAGCAGAGACTGACGAGAATCACTTTCATTGGAAGGGGTTGCTAAGCTTCCAAAAAATACGAGTTTCCTGAAATCTCAGCAAACATTTTTTCACCCAATCTTGATGATACTTGCAGGTAATGATCAGTACACCAGTCCCACTTGGCTCACCAAATTTCGTTCTTCTAGGTTAAACCGTTCCTTTGCAGTAACCGTTTTCATGTTTAGGTTGCACTCTGTTTTCTCCTATATGGATACATGTATTTGGAACTCTAAATCAAACACGGTTTGTGCTAGCTCTTTGAAACTTGGCACAATAATGAAGTTCCAAGTTCTATCGCTATGGTTGTGTCCCATTGAAGTAGCCCCAAGCAGAGACTGACGAGAATAACATTCATTGGAAGGGGTTGCCAAGATTCCAAAAAACTACGAGTTTCCTGAAATGTCAGCAAACATTTTTTCACCCAATCTTGATGATACTTGCAGGTAATGATCAGTACACCAGTCCAACTTGGCTCACCAAATTTCATTCTTCTAGGTTAAACCGTTCCTTTGCAGTAACCGTTTTCATGTTTAGGTTTCACTCTGTTTTCTCCTATATGGATACATGTAGTTGGAACTCTAAATCAAACACGGTTTTTGCTACCTCTTTGAAACTTGGCACAATAATGTAGTTACAAGTTCTATCGCGATGGTTTGTGACCTATGGAAGTAGCCCCAAGCAGAGACTGACGAGAATCACTACATTGGAAGGGGTTGCCAAGCTTCAAAAAACTACGAGTTTCCTGAAATCTCAGCAAACATTTTTTCACCCAATCTTGATGATACTTGCAGGTAATGATCAGTACACCAGTCCCACTTGGCTCACGAAATTTCGTTCTTCTAGGTTAAACCGTTCCTTTGCAGTAACCGTTTTCATGTTTAGGTTTCACTCTGTTTTCTCCTATATGGATACATGTAGTTGGAACTCTAAATCAAACACGGTTTGTGCTAGCTCTTTGAAACTTGGCACAATAATGTAGTTCCAAGTTCTATCGCGATGGTTTGTGTCCTATTGAAGTAGCCCCAAGCAGAGACTGACAAGAATCACTTTCATTGAAAGGGGTTGCCAAGCTTCCAAAAAAATACGAGTTTCCTGAAATCTCAGCAAACATTTTTTCACCCAATCTTGATGATACTTGCAGGTAATGATCAGTACACCAATCCCACTTGGCTCACCAAATTTCGTTCTTCTAGGTTAAACCGTTCCTTTGCAGTAACCGTTTTCATGTTTAGGTTGCACTCTCTTTTCTCCTATATGGATGCATGTATTTGGAACTCTAAATCAAACACGGTTTGTGCTAGCTCTTTGAAACTTGGCACAATAATGAAGTTCCAAGTTCTATCGCTGTGGTTTGTGTCCTATTGAAGTAGCCCCAAGCAGAGACTGACGAGAATCACATTCATTTGAAGGGGTTGCCAAGCTTCCAAAAAACTACGAGTTTCCTGAAATCTCAGCAAACATTTTTTCACCCAATCTTGATGATACTTGCAGGTAATGATCAGTACACCATTCCCACTTGGCTCACCAAATTTCGTTCTTCTAGGTTAAACCGTTCCTTTGCAGTAACCGTTTTCATGTTTAGGTTTCACTCTGTTTTCTCCTATATGGATACATGTAGTTGGAACTCTAAATCAAACACGGTTTGTGCTAGCTCTTTGAAACTTGGCACAATAATGAAGTTCCAAGTTCTATCGCTGTGGTTTGTGTCCTATTGAAGTAGCCCCAAGCAGAGACTGACGAGAATCACATTCATTTGAAGGGGTTGCCAAGCTTCCAAAAAACTACGAGTTTCCTGAAATCTCAGCAAACATTTTTTCACCAAATCTTGATGATACTTGCAGGTAATGATCAGTACACCATTCCCACTTGGCTCACCAAATTTCGTTCTTCTAGGTTAAACCGTTCCTTTGCAGTAACCGTTTTCATGTTTAGGTTTCACTCTGTTTTCTCCTATATGGATACATGTAGTTGGAACTCTAAATCAAACACGGTTTGTGCTAGCTCTTTGAAACTTGGCACAATAATGAAGTTCCAAGTTCTATCGCTGTGGTTTGTGTCCTATTGAAGTAGCCCCAAGCAGAGACTGACGAGAATCACATTCATTTGAAGGGGTTGCCAAGCTTCCAAAAAATATGAGTTTCCTGAAATCTCAGCAAACATTTTTTCACCCAATATTGATGATACTTGCAGGTAATGATCAGTACACCATTCCCACTTGGCTCACCAAATTTCGTTCTTCTAGGTTAAACCGTTACTTTGCAGTAACCGTTTTCATGTTTAGGTTTCACTCTGTTTTCTCCTATATGGATACATGTAGTTGGAACTCTAAATCAAACACGGTTTTTGCTACCTCTTTGAAACTTGGCACAATAATGTAGTTACAAGTTCTATCGCGATGGTTTGTGTCCTATGGAAGTAGCCCCAAGCAGAGACTGACGAGAATCACATACATTGGAAGGGGTTGCCAAGCTTCCAAAAAACTACGAGTTTCCTGAAATCTCAGCAAACATTTTTTCACCCAATCTTGATGATACTTGCAGGTAATGATCAGTACACCAGTCCCACTTGGCTCACCAAATTTCGTTCTTCTAGGTTAAACCGTTCATTTGCAGTAACCGTTTTCATGTTTAGGTTTCACTCTGTTTTCTCCTATATGGATTCATGTAGTTGGAACTCTAAATCAAACACGGTTTGTGCTAGCTCTTTGAAACTTGGCACAATAATGTAGTTACAAGTTCTATCGCGATGGTTTGTGTCTATGGAAGTAGCCCCAAGCAGAGACTGACGAGAATCACTTTCATTGAAAGCGGTTGCCAAGCTTCCAAAAAACTATGAGTTTCCTGAAATCTCAGCAAACATTTTTTCACCCAATCTTGATGATACTTGCAGGTAATGATCAGTACACCAGTCCCACTTGGCTCACCAAATTTCGTTCTTCTAGGTAAAACCGTTCCTTTGCAGTAACCGTTTTCATGTTTAGGTTTCACTGTGTTTTCTCCTATATGGATACATGTAGTTGGAACTCTAAATCAAACACGGATTTTGCTACCTCTTTGAAACTTGGCACAATAATGTAGTTACAAGTTCTATCGCGATGGTTTGTGTCCTATTGAAGTAGCCCCAAGCAGCCACTGACAAGAATCACTTTCATTGAAAGGGGTTGCCAAGCTTCCAAAAAATACGAGTTTCCTGAAATCTCAACAAACATTTTTTCACCCAATGTTGATGATACTTGCAGGTAATGATCAGTACACCAATCCCACTTGGCTCAACAAATTTCGTTGTTCTAGGTTAAACCGTTCCTTTGCAGAAACCGTTTACATGTGTAGGTTTCACTCTGTTTTCTCCTATATGGATACATGTATTTGGAACTCTAAATCAAACACGGTTTGTGCTAGCTCTTTGAAACTTGGCACAATAATGTAGTTCCAAGTTCTATCGCTATGGTTTGTGTCCTATTGAAGTAGCCCAAAGCAGAGACTGACGAGAATCACATTCATTGAAAGGTTTTGCCAAGCTTCCAAAAAACTACGAATTTACTGAAATCTCAGCAAACATTTTTTCACCCAATCTTGATGGTACTGGCAGGTCATGATCAGTACACCAATCCCACTTGGCTCACCAAATTTCGTTGTTCTAGGGTAAACCGTTCCTTTGCAGTAACCGTTTTGATGTTTAGGTTTTACTCTGTTTTCTCCTATATGGATACATGTATTTGGAACTCGAAATCAAACACGGTTTGTGCTAGCTCTTTGAAACTTGGCCCAATAATGTAGTTCCAAGTTCTATCGCTATGGTTTGTGTCCTATTGAAGTAGCCCCAAGCAGAGACTGACGAGAATCACATTCATTGGAAGGGGTTGCCAAGCTTCCAAAAAACTACGAGTTTCCTGAAATCTCAGCAAACATTTTTTCACCCAATCTTGATGATACTTGCAGGTAATGATCAGTACACCAGTCCCACTTGGCTCACCAAATTTCGATCTTCTAGGTTAAACCCTTCCTTTGCAGTAACCATTTTCATGTTTAGGTTTCACTCTGTTTTCTCCTATATGGATACATGTAGTTGGAACTCTAAATCAAACACGGTTTCTGCTAGCTCTTTGAACCTTGGCACAATAATGTAGTTCCAAGTTCTATCGCTATGGTTTGTGTCCTATTGAAGTAGCCCCAAGCAGAGACAGACAAGAATCACATTCATTGAAAGGGGTTGCCAAGCTTCTAAAAAACTACGAATTTACTGAAATCTCAGCAAACATTTTTTCACCCAATCTTGATGGTCCTCGCAGGTCATGATCAGTACACCAATCCCACTTGGCTCACCAAATTTCGTTCTTCTAGGTTAAACCGTCCCTTTGCAGTAACCGTTTTCATGTTTAGGTTGCACTCTCTTTTCTCCTATATGGATACATGTATTTGGAACTCTAAATCAAACACGGTTTGTGCTAGCTCTTTGAAACTTGGCACAATAATGAAGTTCCAAGTTTTATCGCTGTGGTTTGTGTCCTATTGAAGTAGCCCCAAGCAGAGACTGACGAGAATCACATTCATTGGAATGGGTTGCCAAGCTTCCAAAAAACTACGAGTTTCCTGAAATCTCAGCAAACATTTTTTCACCCAATCTTGATGATACTTGCAGGTAATGATCAGTACACCAGTCCCACTTGGCTCACCAAATTTCGTTCTTCTAGGTTAAACAGTTCCTTTGCAGTAACCGTTTTCATATTTAGGTTTCACTCTGTTTTCTCCTATATGGATACATGTAGTTGGAACTCTAAATCAAACACGGTTTGTGCTAGCTCTTTGAAACTTGGCACAATAATGTAGTTCCAAGTTCTATCGCTATGGTTTGTGTCCTATTGAAGTAGCCCCAAGCAGAGACTGACGAGAATCACATTCATTGGAAGGGGTTGCCAAGCTTCCAAAAAACTACGAGTTTCCTGAAATCTCAGCAAACATTTTTTCACCCAAACTTGATGATACTTTCAGGTAATGATCAGTACACCAGTCCCACTTGGCTCACCAAATTTCGTTCTTCTAGGTTAAACCGTTACTTTGCAGTAACCGTTTTCATGTTTAGGTTTCACTCTGTTTTCTCCTGTATGGATACATATAGTTGGAACTCTAAATCAAACACGGTTTTCGCTACCTCTTTGAAACTTGGCACTATAATGTAGTTACAAGTTCTATCGCGATGGTTTGTGTCCTATGGAAGTAGCCCCAAGCAGAGACTGACGAGAATCACATACATTGGAAGGGGTTGCCAAGCTTCCAAAAAACTACGAGTTTCCTGAAATCTGCGCAAACATTTTTTCACCCAATCTTGATGATACTTGCAGGTAATGATCAGTACACCAGTCCCACTTGGCTCACCAAATTTCGTTCTTCTAGGTTAAACCGTTCCTTTGCAGTAACCGTTTTCATGTTTAGGTTTCACTCTGTTTTCTCCTATATGGATACATGTAGTTGGAACTCTAAATCAAACATGGTGTGTGCTAGCTCTTTGAATCTTGGCACAATAATGTAGTTACAAGTTCTATCGCGATGGTTTGTGTCCTATGGAAGTAGCCCCAAGCAGAGACTGAGGAGAATCACTTTCATTGAAAGGGATTGCCAAGCTTCCAAAAAACTACGAGTTTCCTGAAATCTCAGCAAACATTTTTTCACCCAATCTTGATGATACTTGCAGGTAATGATCAGTACACCAGTCCCACTTGGCTCACCAAATTTCGTTCTTCTAGGTTAAACCGTTACTTTGCAGTAACCGTTTTCATGTTTAGGTTTCACTCTGTTTTCTCCTATATGGATACATGTAGTTGGAACTCTAAATCAAACACGGTTTGTGCTAGCACTTTGAAACTTGGCACAATAATGTAGTTCCAAGTTCTATCGCTATGGTTTGTGTCCTATTGAGTAGCCCCAAGCAGAGACTGACGAGAATCACATTCATTGGAAGGGGTTGCCAAGCTTCCAAAAAACTACGAGTTTCCTGAAATCTCAGCAAACATTTTTTCACCCAAACTTGATGATACTTTCAGGTAATGATCAGTACACCAGTCCCACTTGGCTCACCAAATTTCGTTCTTCTAGGTTAAACCGTTACTTTGCAGTAACCGTTTTCATGTTTAGGTTTCACTCTGTTTTCTCCAATATGGATACATGTAGTTGGAACTCTAAATCAAACACGGTTTTTGCTACCTCTTTGAAACTTGGCACAATAATGTAGTTACAAGTTCTATCGCGATGGTTTGTGTCCTATGGAAGTAGCCCCAAGCAGAGACTGACGAGAATCACATACATTGGAAGGGGTTGCCAAGCTTCCAAAAAACTACGAGTTTCCTGAAATCTGAGCAAACATTTTTTCACCCAATCTTGATGATACTTGCAGGTAATGATCAGTACACCAGTCCCACTTGGCTCACCAAATTTCTTTCTTCTAGGTTAAACCGTTCCTTTGCAGTAACCGTTTTCATGTTTAGGTTTCACTCTGTTTTCTCCTATATGGATACATGTAGTTGGAACTCTAAATCAAACACGGTGTGTGCTAGCTCTTTGAATCTTGGCACAATTATGTAGTTCCAAGTTCTATCGCGATGGTTTGTGTCCTATGGAAGTAGCCCTAAGCAGAGACTGACGAGAATCACTTTCATTGAAAGGGTTTGCCAAGCTTCCAAAAAACTACGAGTTTCCTGAAATCTCAGCAAACATTTTTTCACCCAATCTTGATGATACTTGCAGGTAATGATCAGTACACCAATCCCACTTGGCTCACCAAATTTCGTTCTTCTAGGTTAAACCGTTCCTTTGCAGTAACCGTTTTCATGTTTAGGTTGCATTCTGTTTTCTCCTATATGGATAAATGTATTTGGAACTCTAAATCAAACACGGTTTGTGCTAGCTCTTTGAAACTCGGCACAATAATGAAGTTCCAAGTTCTATCACTATGGTTTGTGTCCTATTGAAGTAGCCCCAAGCAGAGACTGATGAGAATCACATTCATTGGAAGGGGTTGCCAAGCTTCCAAAAACTACGAGTTTCCTGAAATCTCAGCAAACATTTTTTCACCCAATCTTGATGATACTTGCAGGTAATGATCAGTACACCAATCCCACTTGGCTCACCAAATTTCGTTCTTCTAGGTTAAACGTTCCTTTGCAGTAACCGTTTTCATGTTTAGGTTTCACTCTGTTTTCTCCTATATGGATACATGTAGTTGGAACTCTAAATCAAACACGGTTTGTGCTAGCTCTTTGAAACTTGGCACAATAATGTAGTTCCAAGTTCTATCGCGATGGTTTGTGTCCTATTGAAGTAGCCCCAAGCAGAGACTGACAAGAATCACTTTCATTGGAAGGGGTTGCCAAGCTTCCAAAAAATACGAGTTTCCTGAAATCTCAGCAAACATTTTTTCACCCAATCTTGATGATACTTGCAGGTAATGATCAGTACACCAGTCCCACTTGGCTCACCAAATTTCGTTCTTCTAGGTTAAACCGTTCCTTTGCAGTAACCGTTTTTCATGTTTAGGTTGCACTCTGTTTTCTCCTATATGGATACATGTATTTGGAACTCTAAATCAAACACGGTTTGTGCTAGCTCTTTGAAACTTGGCACAATAATGAAGTTCCAAGTTCTATCGCTATGGTTTGTGTCCTATTGAAGTAGCCCCAAGCAGAGACTGACGAGAATCACATTCATTGGAAGGGGTTGCCAAGCTTCCAAAAAACTACGAGTTTCCTGAAATCTCAGCAAATATTTTTTCACCCAATCTTGATGATACTTGCAGGTAATGATCAGTACACCAGTCCCACTTGGCTCACCAAATTTCGTTCTTCTAGGTTAAACCGTTACTTTGCAGTAACCGTTTTCATGTTTAGGTTTCACTCTGTTTTCTCCTATATGGATACATGTAGTTGGAACTCTAAATCAAACACGGTTTTTGCTACCTCTTTGAAACTTGGCACAATAATGTAGTTACAAGTTCTATCGCGATGGTTTGTGTCCTATGGAAGTAGCCCCAAGCAGAGACTGACGAGAATCACATACATTGGAAGGGGTTGCCAAGCTTCCAAAAAACTACGAGTTTCCTGAAATCTCAGCAAACATTTTTTCACCCAATCTTGATGATACTTGCAGGTAATGATCAGTACACCAGTCCCACTTGGCTCACCAAATTTCGTTCTTCTAGGTTTAAACCGTTCCTTTGCAGTAACCGTTTTCATGTTTAGGTTTCACTCTGTTTTCTCCTATATGGATACATGTTAGTTGGAACTCTAAATCAAACACGGTTTTTGCTACCTCTTTGAAACTTGGCACAATAATGTAGTTACAAGTTCTATCGCGATGGTTTGTGTCCTATGGAAGTAGCCCCAAGCAGAGACTGACGAGAATCACTTTCATTGAAAGGGATTGCCAAGCTTCCAAAAAACTACGAGTTTCCTGAAATCTCAGCAAACATTTTTTCACCCAATATTGATGATACTTGCAGGTAATGATCAGTACACCAGTCCCACTTGGCTCGCCAAATTTCGTTCTTCTAGGTTAAACCGTTCCTTTGCAGTAACCGTTTTCATGTTTAGGTTTCACTCTGTTTTCTCCTATATGGATACATGTAGTTGGAACTCTAAATCAAACACGGTGTGTGCTAGCTCTTTGAAACTTGGCACAATAATGTAGTTCCAAGTTCTATCGCGATGGTTTGTGTCCTATGGAAGTAGCCCCAAGCAGAGACTGACGAGAATCACTTTCATTGAAAGGGATTGCCAAGCTTCCAAAAAACTACGAGTTTCCTGAAATCTCAGCAAACATTTTTTCACCCAATCTTGATGATACTTGCAGGTAATGATCAGTACACCAGTCCCACTTGGCTCACCAAATTTCGTTCTTCTAGGTAAAACCGTTCCTTTGCAGTAACCGTTTTCATGTTTAGGTTTCACTCTGTTTCTCCTATATGGATACATGTAGTTGGAACTCTAAATCAAACACGGTTTTTGCTACCTCTTTGAAACTTGGCACAATAATGAAGTTCCAAGTTCTATCGCTATGGTTTGTGTCCTATTGAAGTAGCCCCAAGCAGAGACTGATGAGAATCACATTCATTGGAAGGGGTTGCCAAGATTCCAAAAAACTACGAGTTTCCTGAAATCTCAGCAAACATTTTTTCACCCAATCTTGATGGTACTGGCAGGTAATGATTAGTACACCAGTCCCACTTGGCTCACCAAATTTCATTCTTCTAGGATAAACCGTCCCTTTGCAGTAACCGTTTTCATGTTTAGGTTTCACTCTGTTTTCTCCTATATGGATACATGTAGTTGGAACTCTAAATCAAACACGGTTTGTGCTAGCTCTTTGAAACTTGGCACAATAATGTAGTTCCAAGTTCTATCGCGATGGTTTGTGTCCTATTGAAGTAGCCCCAAGCAGAGACTGACAAGAATCACTTTCATTGGAAGGGGTTGCCAAGCTTCCAAAAAATACGAGTTTCCTGAAATCTCAGCAAACATTTTTTCACCCAATCTTGATGATACTTGCAGGTAATGATCAGTACACCAGTCCCACTTGGCTCACCAAATTTCGTTCTTCTAGGTTAAACCGTTCCTTTGCAGTAACCTTTTTCATGTTTAGGTTGCACTCTGTTTTCTCCTATATGGATACATGTATTTGGAACTCTAAATCAAACACGGTTTGTGCTAGCTCTTTGAAACTTGGCACAATAATGAAGTTCCAAGTTCTATCGCTATGGTTTGTGTCCTATTGAAGTAGCCCCAAGCAGAGACTGACGAGAATCACATTCATTGGAAGGGGTTGCCAAGCTTCCAAAAAACTACGAGTTTCCTGAAATCTCAGCAAACATTTTTTCACCCAATCTTGATGATACTTGCAGGTAATGATCAGTACACCAGTCCCACTTGGCTCACCAAATTTCGTTCTTCTAGGTTAAACCGTTACTTTGCAGTAACCGTTTTCATGTTTAGGTTTCACTCTGTTTTCTCCTATATGGATACATGTAGTTGGAACTCTAAATCAAACACGGTTTTTGCTACCTCTTTGAAACTTGGCACAATAATGTAGTTACAAGTTCTATCGCGATGGTTTGTGTCCTATGGAAGTAGCCCCAAGCAGAGACTGACGAGAATCACTTTCATTGAAAGGGGTTGCCAAGCTTCCAAAAAACTACGAGTTTCCTGAAATCTCAGCAAACATTTTTTCACCCAATCTTGATGATACTTGCAGGTAATGATCAGTACACCAGTCCCACTTGGCTCACCAAATTTCGTTCTTCTAGGTAAAACCGTTCCTTTGCAGTAACCGTTTTCATGTTTGGGTTTCACTCTGTTTTCTCCTATATGGATACATGTATTTGGAACTCTAAATCAAACACGGTTTTTGCTACCTCTTTGAAACTTGGCACAATAATGTAGTTACAAGTTCTATCGCGATGGTTTGTGTCCTATTGAAGTAGCCCCAAGCAGAGACTGACAAGAATCACTTTCATTGAAAGGGGTTGCCAAGCTTCCAAAAAATACGAGTTTCCTGAAATCTCAGCAAACATTTTTTCACCCAATCTTGATGATACTTGCAGGTAATGATCAGTACACCAATCCCACTTGGCTCAACAAATTTCGTTCTTCTAGGTTAAACCCTTCCTTTGCAGTAACCGTTTTCATGTTTAGGTTGCACTCTGTTTTCTCCTATATGGATACATGTAGTTGGAACTCTAAATCAAACACGGTTTGTGCTAGCTCTTTGATACTTGGCACAATATGTAGTTCCAAGTTCTATCGCTATGGTTTGTGTCCTATTGAAGTACCCCAAGCAGAGACTGACGAGAATCACATTCATTGAAAGGGGTTGCCAAGCTTCCAAAAAACTACGAATTTACTGAAATCTCAGCAAACATTTTTTCACCCAATCTTGATGGTACTGGCAGGTCATGATCAGTACACCAATCCCAATTGGCTCACCAAATTTCGTTCTTCTAGGTTAAACCGTTACTTTGCAGTAACCGTTTTCATGTTTAGGTTTCACTCTGTTTTCTCCTATATGGATACATGTAGTTGGAACTCTAAATCAAACACGGTTTTTGCTACCTCTTTGAAACTTGACACAATAATGTAGTTACAAGTTCTATCGCGATGGTTTGTGTCCTATTGAAGTAGCCCCAAGCAGAGACTGACAAGAATCACTTTCATTGGAAGGGGTTGCCAAGCTTCCAAAAAATACGAGTTTCCTGAAATCTCAGCAAACATTTTTTCACCCAATCTTGATGATACTTGCAGGTAATGATCAGTACACCAGTCCCACTTGGCTCACCAAATTTCGTTCTTCTAGGTTAAACCGTTCCTTTGCAGTAACCGTTTTCATGTTTAGGTTGCACTCTGTTTTCTCCTATATGGATACATGTATTTGGAACTCTAAATCAAACACGGTTTGTGCTAGCTCTTTGAAACTTGGCACAATAATGAAGTCCCAAGTTCTATCGCTATGGTTTGTGTCCTATTGAAGTAGCCCCAAGCAGAGACTGACGAGAATCACATTCATTGGAAGGGGTTGCCAAGCTTCCAAAAAACTACGAGTTTCCTGAAATCTCAGCAAACATTTTTTCACCCAATCTTGATGATACTTGCAGGTAATGATCAGTACACCAGTCCCACTTGGCTCACCAAATTTCGTTCTTCTAGGTTAAACCGTTACTTTGCAGTAACCGTTTTCATGTTTAGGTTTCACTCTGTTTTCTCCTATATGGATACATGTAGTTGGAACTCTAAATCAAACACGGTTTTTGCTACCTCTTTGAAACTTGGCACAATAATGTAGTTACAAGTTCTATCGCGATGGTTTGTGTCCTATGGAAGTAGCCCCAAGCAGAGACTGACGAGAATCACATACATTGGAAGGGGTTGCCAAGCTTCCAAAAAACTACGAGTTTCCTGAAATCTCAGCAAACATTTTTTCACCCAATCTTGATGATACTTGCAGGTAATGATCAGTACACCAGTCCCACTTGGCTCACCAAATTTCGTTCTTCTAGGTTAAACCGTTCCTTTGCAGTAACCGTTTTCATGTTTAGGTTTCACTCTGTTTTCTCCTATATGGATACATGTAGTTGGAACTCTAAATCAAACACGGTGTGTGCTAGCTCTTTGAAACTTGGCACAATAATGTAGTTACAAGTTCTATCGCGATGGTTTGTGTCCTATGGAAGTAGCCCCAAGCAGAGACTGACGAGAATCACTTTCATTGAAAGGGGTTGCCAAGCTTCCAAAAAACTATGAGTTTCCTGAAATCTCAGCAAACATTTTTTCACCCAATCTTGATGATACTTGCAGGTAATGATCAGTACACCAGTCCCACTTGGCTCACCAAATTTCGTTCTTCTAGGTAAAACCGTTCCTTTGCAGTAACCGTTTTCATGTTTAGGTTTCACTCTGTTTTCTCCTATATGGATACATGTAGTTGGAACTCTAAATCAAACACGGTTTTTGCTACCTCTTTGAAACTTGGCACAATAATGTAGTTACAAGTTCTATCGCGATGGTTTGTGTCCTATTGAAGTAGCCCCAAGCAGAGACTGACAAGAATCACTTTCATTGAAAGGGGTTGCCAAGCATCTAAAAACTACGAGTTTCCTGAAATCTCAGCAAACATTTTTTCACCCAATCTTGATGATACTTGCAGGTAATGATCAGTACACCAATCCCACTTGGCTCACCAAATTTCGTTCTTCTAGGTTAAACCGTTCCTTTGCAGTAACCGTTTTCATGTTTAGGTTGCATTCTGTTTTCTCCTATATGGATAAATGTATTTGGAACTCTAAATCAAACACGGTTTGTGCTAGCTCTTTGAAACTCGGCACAATAATGAAGTTCCAAGTTCTATCGCTATGGTTTGTGTCCTATTGAAGTAGCCCCAAGCAGAGACTGATGAGAATCACATTCATTGGAAGGGGTTGCCAAGATTCCAAAAAACTACGAGTTTCCTGAAATCTCAGCAAACATTTTTTCACCCAATCTTGATGGTACTGGCAGGTAATGATTAGTACACCAGTCCCACTTGGCTCACCAAATTTCATTCTTCTAGGATAAACCGTCCCTTTGCAGTAACCGTTTTCATGTTTAGGTTTCACTCTGTTTTCTCCTATATGGATACATGTAGTTGGAACTCTAAATCAAACACGGTTTGTGCTAGCTCTTTGAAACTTGGCACAATAATGTAGTTCTAAGTTCTATCGCGATGGTTTTGTGTCCTATTGAAGTAGCCCCAAGCAGAGACTGACAAGAATCACTTTCATTGGAAGGGGTTGCCAAGCTTCCAAAAAATACGAGTTTCCTGAAATCTCAGCAAACATTTTTTCACCCAATCTTGATGATACTTGCAGGTAATGATCAGTACACCAGTCCCACTTGGCTCACCAAATTTCGTTCTTCTAGGTTAAACCGTTCCTTTGCAGTAACCTTTTTCATGTTTAGGTTGCACTCTGTTTTCTCCTATATGGATACATGTATTTGGAACTCTAAATCAAACACGGTTTGTGCTAGCTCTTTGAAACTTGCACAATAATGAAGTTCCAAGTTCTATCGCTATGGTTTGTGTCCTATTGAAGTAGCCCCAAGCAGAGACTGACGAGAATCACATTCATTGGAAGGGGTTGCCAAGCTTCCAAAAACTACGAGTTTCCTGAAATCTCAGCAAACATTTTTTCACCCAATCTTGATGATACTTGCAGGTAATGATCAGTACACCAGTCCCACTTGGCTCACCAAATTTCGTTCTTCTAGGTTAAACCGTTACTTTGCAGTAACCGTTTTCATGTTTAGGTTTCACTCTGTTTTCTCCTATATGGATACATGTAGTTGGAACTCTAAATCAAACACGGTTTTTGCTACCTCTTTGAAACTTGGCACAATAATGTAGTTACAAGTTCTATCGCGATGGTTGTGTCCTATTGAAGTAGCCCCAAGCAGAGACTGACAAGAATCACTTTCATTGAAAGGGGTTGCCAAGCTTCCAAAAACTACGAGTTTCCTGAAATCTCAGCAAACATTTTTTCACCCAATCTTGATGATACTTGCAGGTAATGATCAGTACACCAATCCCACTTGGCTCAACAAATTTCGTTGTTCTAGGTTAAACCCTTCCTTTGCAGTAACCGTTTTCATGTTTAGGTTGCACTCTGTTTTCTCCTATATGGATACATGTAGTTGGAACTCTAAATCAAACACGGTTTGTGCTAGCTCTTTGATACTTGGCACAATAATGTAGTTCCAAGTTCTATCGCTATGGTTTGTGTCCTATTGAAGTACCCCAAGCAGAGACTGACGAGAATCACATTCATTGAAAGGGGTTGCCAAGCTTCCAAAAAACTACGAATTTACTGAAATCTCAGCAAACATTTTTTCACGCAATCTTGATGGTACTGGCAGGTCATGATCAGTACACCAATCCCAATTGGCTCACCAAATTTCGTTCTTCTAGGTTAAACCGTTACTTTGCAGTAACCGTTTTCATGTTTAGGTTTCACTCTGTTTTCTCCTATATGGATACATGTAGTTGGAACTCTAAATCAAACACGGTTTTTGCTACCTCTTTGAAACTTGACACAATAATGTAGTTACAAGTTCTATCGCGATGGTTTTGTGTCCTATGGAAGTAGCCCCAAGCAGAGACTGACGAGAATCACATACATTGGAAGGGGTTGCCAAGCTTCCAAAAAACTACGAGTTTCCTGAAATCTCAGCAAACATTTTTTCACCCAATCTTGATGATACTTGCAGGTAATGATCAGTACACCAGTCCCACTTGGCTCACCAAATTTCGTTCTTCTAGGTTAAAACCGTTACTTTGCAGTAACCGTTTTCATGTTTAGGTTTCACTCTGTTTTCTCCTACATGGATACATGTAGTTGGAACTCTAAATCAAACACGGTGTGTGCTAGCTCTTTGAATCTTGGCACAATTATGTACTTCCAAGTTCTATCGCGATGGTTTGTGTCCTATGGAAGTAGCCCTAAGCAGAGACTGACGAGAATCACATTCATTGGAAGGGGTTGCCAAGATTCCAAAAACTACGAGTTTCCTGAAATCTCAGCAAACATTTTTTCACCCAATCTTGATGATACTTGCAGGTAATGATCAGTACACCAGTCCCACCTGGCTCACCAAATTTCGTTCTTCTAGGTAAAACCGTTCCTTTGCAGTAACCGTTTTCATGTTTAGGTTTCACTCTGTTTTCTCCTATATGGATACATGTAGTTGGAACTCTAAATCAAACACGGTTTTTGCTACCTCTTTGAAACTTGGCACAATAATGTAGTTACAAGTTCTATCGCGATGGTTTGTGTCCTATTGAAGTAGCCCCAAGCAGAGACTGACAAGAATCACTTTCATTGAAAGGGGTTGCCAAGCTTCCAAAAAACTACAAGTTTCCTGAAATCTCAGCAAACATTTTTTCACCCAATCTTGATGATACTTGCAGGTAATGATCAGTACACCAATCCCACTTGGCTCAACAAATTTCGTTGTTCTAGGTTAAACCGTTCCTTTGCAGAACCGTTTACATGTTTAGGTTTCACTCTGTTTTCTCCTATATGGATACATGTATTTGGAACTCTAAATCAAACACGGTTGTGCTATCTCTTTGAAACTTGGCACAATAATGTAGTTCCAAGTTCTATCGCTATGGTTTTTGTCCTATTGAAGTAGCCCAAAGCAGAGACTGACGAGAATCACATTCATTGAAAGGTTTTGCCAAGCTTCCAAAAAACTACGAATTACTGAAATCTCAGCAAACATTTTTTCACCCAATCTTGATGGTACTGGCAGGTCATGATCAGTACACCAATCCCACTTGGCACACCAAATTTCGTTGTTCTAGGTTAAACCGTTCCTTTGCAGTAACCGTTTTGATGTTTAGGTTTCACTCTGTTTTCTCCTATATGGATACATGTATTTGGAACTCTAAATCAAACACGGTTTGTGCTAGCTCTTTGAAACTTGGCACAATAATGTAGTTCCAAGTTCTATCGCTATGGTTTGTGTCCTATTGAAGTAGCCCCAAGCAGAGACTGACGAGAATCACATTCATTGGAAGGGGTTGCCAAGCTTCCAAAAAACTACGAGTTTCCTGAAATCTCAGCAAACATTTTTTCACCCAAACTTGATGATACTTGCAGGTAATGATCAGTACACCAGTCCCACTTGGCTCACCAAATTTCGATCTTCTAGGTTAAACCCTTCCTTTGCAGTAACCGTTTTCATGTTTAGGTTGCACTCTGTTTTCTCCTATATGGATACATGTAGTTGGAACTCTAAATCAAACACGGTTTCTGCTAGCTCTTTGAAACTTGGCACAATAATGTAGTTCCAAGTTCTATCGCTATGGTTTGTGTCCTATTGAAGTAGCCCCAAGCAGAGGACAGACAAGAATCACATTCATTGAAAGGGGTTGCCAAGCTTCTAAAAACTACGAATTTACTGAAATCTCAGCAAACATTTTTTCACCCAATCTTGATGGTACTGGCAGGTCATGATCAGTACACCAATCCCAATTGGCTCACCAATTTCGTTCTTCTAGGTTAAACCGTTACTTTGCAGTAACCGTTTTCATGTTTAGGTTTCACTCTGTTTTCTCCTATATGGATACATGTAGTTGGAACTCTAAATCAAACACGGTTTTTGTTACCTCTTTGAAACTTGACACAATAATGTAGTTACAAGTTCTATCGCGATGGTTTGTGTCCTATGGAAGTAGCCCCAAGCAGAGACTGACGAGAATCACATACATTGGAAGGGGTTGCCAAGCTTCCAAAAAACTACGAGTTTCCTGAAATCTCAGCAAACATTTTTTCACCAATCTTGATGATACTTGCAGGTAATGATCAGTACACCAGTCCCACTTGGCTCACCAAATTTCGTTCTTCTAGGTTAAACCGTTCCTTTGCAGTAACCGTTTTCATGTTTAGGTTTCACTCTGTTTTCTCCTACATGGATACATGTAGTTGGAACTCTAAATCAAACAAGGTGTGTGCTAGCTCTTTGAATCTTGGCACAATTATGTACTTCCAAGTTCTATCGCGATGGTTTTGTGTCCTATGGAAGTAGCCCTAAGCAGAGACTGACGAGAATCACATTCATTGGAAGGGGTTGCCAAGATTCCTAAAAACTACGAGTTTCCTGAAATCTCAGCAAACATTTTTTCACCCAATCTTGATGATACTTGCAGGTAATGATCAGTACACCAAGTCCCACCTGGCTCACCAAATTTCGTTCTTCTAGGTTCAACCGTTCCTTTGCAGTAACCGTTTTCATGTTTAGGTTTCACTCTGTTTTCTCCTATATGGATACATGTAGTTGGAACTCTAAATCAAACACGGTGTGTGCTAGCTCTTTGAATCTTGGCACAATAATGTAGTTCCAAGTTCTATCGCGATGGTTTGTGTCCTATTGAAGTAGCCCCAAGCAGAGACTGACGAGAATCACATTCATTGGAAGGGGTTGCCAAGCTTCCAAAAAACTACGAGTTTCCTGAAATCTCAGCAAACATTTTTCACCCAATCTTGATGATACTGGCATGTAATGATAAGTACTCCAATCCCACTTGGCTCACCAAATTTCGTTCTTCTAGGTTAAACCGTTACTTTGCAGTAACCGTTTTCATGTTTAGGTTTCACTCTGTTTTCTCCTATATGGATACATGTAGTTGGAACTCTAAATCAAACACGGTTTTTGTTACCTCTTTGAAACTTGACACAATAATGAAGTTCCAAGTTCTATCGCGATGGTTTGTGTCCTATGGAAGTAGCCCCAAGCAGAGACTGATGAGAATCACATTCATTGGAAGGGGTTGCCAAGCTTCCAAAAAACTACGAGTTTCCTGAAATCTCAGCAAACATTTTTTCACCCAATCTTGATGATACTTGCAGGTAATGATCAGTACACCAGTCCCACTTGGCTCACCAAATTTCGTTCTTCTAGGTTAAACCGTTCCTTTGCAGTAACCGTTTTCATGTTTAGGTTTCACTCTGTTTTCTCCTATATGGATACATGTATTTGGAACTCTAAATCAAACACGGTTTGTGCTAGCTCTTTGAAACTTGGCACAATAATGTAGTTCCAACTTCTATCGCTATGGTTTGTGTCCTATGGAAGTAGCCCCAAGCAGAGACTGACGAGAATCACATGCATTGGAAGGGGTTGCCAAGCTTCCAAAAAACTACGAGTTTCCTGAAATCTCAGCAAACATTTTTTCACCCAATCTTGATGATACTTGCAGGTTATGATCAGTACACCAGTCCCACTTGGCTCACCAAATTTCGTTCTTCTAGGTTAAACCGTTCCTTTGCAGTAACCGTTTTCATGTTTAGGTTTCACTCTGTTTTCTCCTATATGGATACATGTAGTTGGAACTCTAAATCAAACACGGTTTGTGCTAGCTCTTTGAAACTTGGCACAATAATGTAGTTCCAAGTTCTATCGCTATGGTTTGTGTCCTATTGAAGTAGCCCCAAGCAGAGACTGACAAGAATCACTTTCATTGAAAGGGGTTGCCAAGCTTCCAAAAACTACGAGTTTCCTGAAATCTCAGCAAACATTTTTTCACCCAATCTTGATGATACTTGCAGGTAATGATCAGTACACCATTCCCACTTGGCTCACCAAATTTCGTTCTTCTAGGTTAAACCGTTCCTTTGCAGTAACCGTTTTCATGTTTAGGTTGCACTCTGTTTTCTCCTATATGGATACATATATTTGGAACTCTAAATCAAACACGGTTTGTGCTAGCACTTTGAAACTTGGCACAATAATGAACTTCCAAGTTCTATCGCTATGGTTTGTGTCCTATTGAAGTAGCCCCAAGCAGAGACTGACGATAATCACATTCATTGGAAGGGGTTGCCAAGATTCCAAAAATCTACGAGTTTCCTGAAATGTCAGCAAACATTTTTTCACCCAATCTTGATGATACTTGCAGGTAATGATCAGTACACCAGTCCAACTTGGCTCACCAAATTTCGTTCTTCTAGGTTAAACCGTTACTTTGCAGTAACCGTTTTCATGTTTAGGTTTCACTCTGTTTTCTCCTATATGGATACATGTAGTTGGAAACTCTAAATCAAACACGGTTTTTGCTACCTCTTTCTTGGCACAATAATGTAGTTACAAGTTCTATCGCGATGGTTTGTGTCCTATGGAAGTAGCCCCAAGCACAGACTGACGAGAATCACATACATTGGAAGGGGTTGCCAAGCTTCCAAAAAACTACGAGTTTCCTGAAATCTCAGCAAACATTTTTTCACCCAATCTTGATGATACTTGCAGGTAATGATCAGTACACCAATCCCCACTTGGCTCACCAAATTCGTTCTTCTAGGTTAAACCGTTCCTTTGCAGTAACCGTTTTCATGTTTAGGTTGCACTCTCTTTTCTCCTATATGGATACATGTATTTGGAACTCTAAATCAAACACGGTTTGTGCTAGCTCTTTGAAACTTGGCACAATAATGAAGTTCCAAGTTCTATCGCTGTGGTTTGTGTCCTATTGAAGTAGCCCCCAAGCAGAGACTGACGAGAATCACATTCATTGGAAGGGGTTGCCAAGCTTCAAAAAACTACGAGTTTCTGAAATCTCAGCAAACATTTTTTCACCAATCTTGATGATACTTGCAGGTAATGATCAGTACACCATCCCACTTGGCTCACCAAATTTCGTTCTTCTAGGTTAAACCGTTCCTTTGCAGTAACCGTTTTCATGTTTAGTTGCACTCTGTTTTCTCCTATATGGATACATGTATTTGGAACTCTAAATCAAACACGGTTTGTGCTAGCTCTTTGAAACTTGGCACAATAATGAAGTTCCAAGTTCTATCGCTATGGTTTGTGTCCTATGGAAGTAGCCCCAAGCAGAGACTGAGGAGAATCACATTCATTGGAAGGGGTTGCCAAGCTTCCAAAAAAACTACGAGTTCCTGAAATCTCAGCAAACATTTTTTCACCCAATCTTGATGATACTTGCAGGTAATGATCAGTACACCAGTCCAACTTGGCTCACCAAATTTCGTTCTTCTAGGTTAAACCGTTACTTTGCAGTAACCGTTTTCATGTTTAGGTTTCACTCTGTTTTCTCCTATATGGATACATGTAGTTGGAACTCTAAATCAAACACGGTTTTTGCTACCTCTTTGAAACTTGGCACAATAATGTAGTTAGAAGTTCTATCGCGATGGTTTGTGTCCTATGGAAGTAGCCCCAAGCAGAGACTGACGAGAATCACATACATTGGAAGGGTTGCCAAGCTTCCAAAAAACTACGAGTTTCTGAAATCTCAGCAAACATTTTTTCACCCAATCTTGATGATACTTGCAGGTAATGATCAGTACACCAGTCCCACTTGGCTCACCAAATTTCGTTCTTCTAGGTTAAACCGTTCCTTTGCAGTAACCGTTTTCATGTTTAGGTTTCACTCTGTTTTCTCCTACATGGATACATGTAGTTGGAACACTGAATCAAACACGTGTGTGCTAGCTCTTTGAATCTTGGCACAATTATGTACTTCCAAGTTCTATCGCGATGGTTTGTGTCCTATGGAAGTAGCCCTAAGCAGAGACTGACGTGAATCACATTCATTGGAAGGGGTTGCCAAGCTTCAAAAAACTACGAGTTTCCTGAAATCTCAGAAACATTTTTTCACCCAATCTTGATGGTACTGGCAGGTAATGATCAGTACACCATTCCACTGGGCTCACCAAATTTCGTTCTTCTAGGTTAAACCGTTCCTTTGCAGTAACCGTTTTCATGTTTAGGTTGCACTCTGTTTTCTCCTATATGAATACATGTATTTGGAACTCAAAATCAAACACGGTTTGTGCTAGCACTTTGAAACTTGGCACAATAATGAAGTTCCAAGTTCTATCGCTATGGTTGTTCCCATTGTAGTAGCCCCAAGCAGGATACTGACAGAATAATTCATTGGAAGGGTTGCCAAGATTCCAAAAAAACTACGAGTTTCCTGAAATGTCAGCAAACATTTTTACCCAATCTTGATGATACTTGCAGGTAATGATCAGTACACCAGTCCAACTTGGCTCACCAAATTTCATTCTTCTAGGTTAAACCGTTCCTTTGCAGTAACCGTTTTCATGTTTAGGTTTCACTCTGTTTTCTCCTATATGGATACATGTAGTTGGAACGCTAAATCAAACACGGTTTTTGCTACCTCTTTGAAACTTGGCACAATAATGTAGTTTACAAGTTCTATCGCGATGGTTTGTGACCTATGGAAGTAGCCCCAAGCAGAGACTGACGAGAATCACTACATTGGAAGGGGTTGCCAAGCTTCAAAAAACTACGAGTTTCCTGAAATCTCAGCAAACATTTTTTCACCCAATCTTGATGATACTTGCAGGTAATGATCAGTACACCAGTCCCACTTGGCTCACCAAATTTCGTTCTTCTAGGTTAAACCGTTCCTTTGCAGTAACCGTTTTCATGTTTAGGTTTCACTCTGTTTTCTCCTATATGGATACATGTAGTTGGAACTCTAAATCAAACACGGTTTTTGTTACCTCTTTGAAACTTGACACAATAATGTAGTTACAAGTTCTATCGCGATGGTTTGTGTCCTATGGAAGTAGCCCCAAGCAGAGACTGACGAGAATCACATACATTGGAAGGGTTGCCAAGCTTCCAAAAAACTACGAGTTTCCTGAAATCTCAGCAAACATTTTTTCACCCAATCTTGATGATACTTGCAGGTAATGATCAGTACACCAGTCCCACCTGGCTCACCAAATTTCGTTCTTCTAGGTTCAACCGTTCCTTTGCAGTAACCGTTTTCATGTTTAGGTTTCACTCTGTTTTCTCCTATATGGATACATGTAGTTGGAACTCTAAATCAAACACGGTGTGTGCTAGCTCTTTGAATCTTGGCACAATAATGTAGTTCCAAGTTCTATCGCGATGGTTTGTGTCCTATTGAAGTAGCCCCAAGCAGAGACTGACGAGAATCACATTCATTGGAAGGGGTTGCCAAGCTTCCAAAAAACTACGAGTTTCCTGAAATCTCAGCAACAATTTTTTCACCCAATCTTGATGATACTGGCATGTAATGATAAGTACTCCAATCCCACTTGGCTCACCAAATTTCGTTCTTCTAGGTTAAACCGTTACTTTGCAGTAACCGTTTTCATGTTAGGTTTCACTCTGTTTTCTCCTATATGGATACATGTAGTTGGAACTCTAAATCAAACACGGTTTTTGTTACCTCTTTGAAACTTGACACAATAATGAAGTTCCAAGTTCTATCGCGATGGTTTGTGTCCTATGGAAGTAGCCCCAAGCAGAGACTGATGAGAATCACATTCATTGGAAGGGGTTGCCAAGCTTCCAAAAAACTACGAGTTTCCTGAAATCTCAGCAACATTTTTTCACCCAAATCTTGATGATACTTGCAGGTAATGATCAGTACACCAGTCCCACTTGGCTCACCAAATTTCGTTCTTCTAGGTTAAACCGTTCCTTTGCAGTAACCGTTTTCATGTTTAGGTTTCACTCTGTTTTCTCCTATATGGATACATGTATTTGGAACTCTAAATCAAACACGGTTTCTGCTAGCTCTTTGAAACTTGGCACAATAATGTAGTTCCAACTTCTATCGCTATGGTTTGTGTCCTATTGGAAGTAGCCCCAAGCAGAGACTGACGAGAATCACATGCATTGGAAGGGGTTGCCAAGCTTCCAAAAAACTACGAGTTTCCTGAAATCTCAGCAAACATTTTTTCACCCATCTTGATGATACTTGCAGGTTATGATCAGTACACCAGTCCACTTGGCTCACCAAATTTCGTTCTTCTAGGTTAAACCGTTCCTTTGCAGTACCGTTTTCATGTTTAGGTTTCACTCTGTTTTCTCCTATATGGATACATGTAGTTGGAACTCTAAATCAAACACGGTTTGTGCTAGCTCTTTGAAACTTGGCACAATAATGTAGTTCCAAGTTCTATCGCTATGGTTTGTGTCCTATTGAAGTAGCCCCAAGCAGAGACTGACAAGAATCACTTTCATTGAAGGAGGGGTTGCCAAGCTTCCAAAAACTACGAGTTTCCTGAAATCTCAGCAAACATTTTTTCACCCAATCTTGATGATACTTGCAGGTAATGATCAGTACACCATTCCCACTTGGCTCACCAAATTTCGTTCTTCTAGGTTAAACCGTTCCTTTGCAGTAACCGTTTTCATGTTTAGGTTGCACTCTGTTTTCTCCTATATGGATACATGTATTTGGAACTCTAAATCAAACACGGTTTGTGCTAGCACTTTGAAACTTGGCACAATAATGAAGTTCCAAGTTCTATCGCTATGGTTTGTGTCCTATTGAAGTAGCCCCAAGCAGAGACTGACGATAATCACATTCATTGGAAGGGGTTGCCAAGATTCCAAAAATCTACGAGTTTCCTGAAATCTCAGCAAACATTTTTCACCCAATCTTGATGATACTTGCAGGTAATGATCAGTACACCAGTCCACTTGGCTCACCAAATTTCGTTCTTCTAGGTTAAACCGTTCCTTTGCAGTAACCGTTTTCATGTTTAGGTTTCACTCTGTTTTCTCCTACATGGATACATGTAGTTGGAACACTGAATCAAACACGGTGTGTGCTAGCTCTTTGAATCTTGGCACAATTATGTACTTCCAAGTTCTATCGCGATGGTTTGTGTCCTATGGAAGTAGCCCTAAGCAGAGACTGACGTGAATCACATTCATTGGAAGGGGTTGCCAAGCTTCCAAAAAACTACGAGTTTCCTGAAATCTCAGAAAACATTTTTTCACCAATCTTGATGGTACTGGCAGGTAATGATCAGTACACCATTCCCACTGGGCTCACCAAATTTCGTTCTTCTAGTTAAACCGTTCCTTTGCAGTAACCGTTTTCATGTTTAGGTTGCACTCTGTTTTCTCCTATATGAATACATGTATTTGAACTCTAAATCAAACACGGTTTGTGCTAGCCACTTTGAAACTTGGCACAATAATGAAGTTCCAAAGTTCTATCGCTTCTATCGCTATGGTTTGTCCCATTGAAGTAGCCCCAAGCAGAGACTGACGAGATAACATTCATTGGAAGGGTTGCCAAGATTCCCAAAAAACTACGAGTTTCCTGAAATGTCAGCAAACATTTTTTCACCCAATCTTGATGATACTTGCAGGTAATGATCAGTACACCAGTCCCAACTTGGCTCACCAAATTTCATTCTTCTAGGTTAAACCGTTCCTTTGCAGTAACCGTTTTCATGTTTAGGTTTCACTCTGTTTTCTCCTATATGGATACATGTAGTTGGAACTCTAAATCAAACACGGTTTTTGCTACCTCTTTGAAACTTGGCACAATAATGTAGTTACAAGTTCTATCGCGATGGTTGTGACCTATGGAAGTAGCCCCAAGCAGAGACTGACGAGAATCACTACATTGGAAGGGGTTGCCAAGCTTCAAAAAACTACGAGTTTCCTGAAATCTCAGCAAACATTTTTCACCCAATCTTGATGATACTTGCAGGTAATGATCAGTACACCAGTCCCACTTGGCTCACCAAATTTCGTTCTTCTAGGTTAAACCGTTCCTTTGCAGTAACCGTTTTCATGTTTAGGTTTCACTCTGTTTTCTCCTATATGGATACATGTAGTTGGAACTCTAAATCAACACGGTTTTTGTTACCTCTTTTGAAACTTGACACATAATGTAGTTACAAGTTCTATCGCGATGGTTTGTGTCCTATGGAAGTAGGCCCCAAGCAGAGACTGACGAGAATCACATACAGTGGAAGGGGTTGCCAAGCTTCCAAAAAACTACGAGTTTCCTGATATCTCAGCAAACATTTTTTCACCCAATCTTGATGATACTTGCAGGTAATGATCAGTACACCAGTCCCACCTGGCTCACCAAATTTCGTTCTTCTAGGTTCAACCGTTCCTTTGCAGTAACCGTTTTCATGTTTAGGTTTCACTCTGTTTCTCCTATATGGATACATGTAGTTGGAACTCTAAATCAAACACGTGTGTGCTAGCTCTTTGAATCTTGGCACAATAATGTAGTTCCAAGTTCTATCGCGATGGTTTGTGTCCTATTGAAGTAGCCCCAAGCAGAGACTGACGAGAATCACATTCATTGGAAGGGGTTGCCAGCTTCCAAAAAACTACGAGTTTCCTGAAATCTCAGCAAACATTTTTCACCCAATCTTGATGATACTGGCATGTAATGATAAGTACTCAATCCCACTTGGCTCACCAAATTTCGTTCTTCTAGGTTAAACCGTTACTTTGCAGTAACCGTTTTCATGTTTAGGTTTCACTCTGTTTCTCCTATATGGATACATGTAGTTGGAACTCTAAATCAAACACGGTTTTTGTTACCTCTTTGAAACTTGACACAATAATGAAGTTCCAAGTTCTATCGCGATGGTTTGTGTCCTATGGAAGTAGCCCCAAGCAGAGACTGATGAGAATCACATTCATTGGAAGGGGTTGCCAAGCTTCCAAAAAACTACGAGTTTCCTGAAATCTCAGCAAACATTTTTTCACCCAATCTTGATGATACTTGCAGGTAATGATCAGTACACCAGTCCCACTTGGCTCACCAAATTTCGTTCTTCTAGTTAAACCGTTCCTTTGCAGTAACCGTTTTCATGTTTAGGTTCACTCTGTTTTCTCCTATATGGATACATGTATTTGGAACTCTAAATCAAACACGGTTTCTGCTAGCTCTTTGAAAATTGGCACAATAATGTAGTTCCAACTTCTATCGCTATGGTTTGTGTCCTATGGAAGTAGCCCCAAGCAGAGACTGACGAGAATCACATGCATTGGAAGGGGTTGCCAAGCTTCCAAAAACTACGAGTTTCCTGAAATCTCAGCAAACATTTTTTCACCCAATCTTGATGATACTTGCAGGTTATGATCAGTACACCAGTCCCACTTGGCTCACCAAATTTCGTTCTTCTAGGTTAAACCGTTCCTTTGCAGTAACCGTTTTCATGTTTAGGTTTCACTCTGTTTTCTCCTATATGGATACATGTAGTTGGAACTCTAAATCAAACACGGTTTGTGCTAGCTCTTTGAAACTTGCACAATAATGTAGTTCCAAGTTCTATCGCTATGGTTTGTGTCCTATTGAAGTAGCCCCAAGCAGAGACTGACAAGAATCACTTTCATTGAAAGGGTTGCCAAGCTTCCAAAAACTACGAGTTTCCTGAAATCTCAGCAAACATTTTTTCACCCAATCTTGATGATACTTGCAGGTAATGATCAGTACACCATTCCCACTTGGCTCACCAAATTTCGTTCTTCTAGGTTAAACCGTCCTTTGCAGTAACCGTTTTCATGTTTAGGTTGCACTCTGTTTTCTCCTATATGGATACATGTATTTGGAACTCTAAATCAAACACGGTTTGTGCTAGCACTTTGAAACTTGGCACAATAATGAAGTTCCAAGTTCTATCGCTATGGTTTGTGTCCTATTGAAGTAGCCCCAAGCAGAGACTGACGATAATCACATTCATTGGAAGGGGTTGCCAAGATTCCAAAAATCTACGAGTTTCCTGAAATGTCAGCAAACATTTTTTCACCCAATCTTGATGATACTTGCAGGTAATGATCAGTACACCAGTCAACTTGGCTCACCAAATTTCGTTCTTCTAGGTTAAACCGTTACTTTGCAGTAACCGTTTTCATGTTTAGGTTTCACTCTGTTTTCTCCTATATGGATACATGTAGTTGGAACTCTAAATCAAACACGGTTTTTGCTACCTCTTTGAAACTTGGCACAATAATGTAGTTACAAGTTCTATCGCGATGGTTTGTGTCCTATGGAAGTAGCCCCAAGCAGAGACTGACGAGAATCACATACATTGGAAGGGGTTGCCAAGCTTCCAAAAAACTACGAGTTTCCTGAAATCTCAGCAAACATTTTTCACCCAATCTTGATGATACTTGCAGGTATGATCAGTACACCAATCCCACTTGGCTCACCAAATTCGTTCTTCTAGGTTAAACCGTTCCTTTGCAGTAACCGTTTTCCATGTTTAGGTTGCACTCTCTTTTTCTCCTATATGGATACATGTATTTGGAACTCTAAATCAAACACGGTTTGTGCTAGCTCTTTGAAACTTGGCACAATAATGAAGTTCCAAGTTCTATCGCTGTGGTTTGTGTCCTATTGAAGTAGCCCAAGCAGAGACTGACGAGGAATCACATTCATTGGAAGGGTTTGCCAAGCTTCCAAAAACTACGAGTTCCTGAAATCTCAGCAAACATTTTTTCACCCAATCTTGATGATACTTGCAGGTCATGATCAGTACACCAATCCCACTTGGCTCACCAAATTTCGTTCTTCCTAGGTTAAACGTTCCTTTGCAGAAACCGTTTTCATGTTTAGGTTGCACTCTGTTTTCTCCTATATGGATACATTATTTGGAACTCTAAATCAAACACGGTTTGTGCTAGCTCTTTGAAACTTGGGCACAATAATGAAGTTCCAAGTCTATCGATATGGTTTGTGTCCTATGGAAGTAGCCCAAGCAGAGACTGAGGAGAATCACATTCATTGGAAGGGGTTGCCAAGCTTCCAAAAAACTACGAGTTTCCTGAAATCTTCAGCAAACATTTTTTCACCCAATCTTGATGATACTTGCAGGTAATGATCAGTACACCAGTCCAACTTGGCTCACCAAATTCGTTCTTCTAGGTTAAACCGTTACTTTGCAGTAACCGTTTTCATGTTTAGGTTTCACTCTGTTTTCTCCTATATGGATACATGTAGTTGGAACTCTAAATCAAACACGGTTTTTGCTACCTCTTTGAAACTTGGCACAATAATGTAGTTAGAAGTTCTATCGCGATGGTTTGTGTCCTATGGAAGTAGCCCCAAGCAGAGACTGACGAGAATCACATACATTGGAAGGGGTTGCCAAGCTTCCAAAAACTACGAGTTTCCTGAAATCTCAGCAAACATTTTTTTCACCCAATCTTGATGATACTTGCAGGTAATGATCAGTACACCAGACCCACTTGGCTCACCAAATTTCGTTCTTCTAGGTTAAACCGTTCCTTTGCAGTAACCGTTTTCATGTTTAGGTTTCACTCTGTTTTCTCCTACATGGATACATGTAGTTGGAACACTAAATCAAACACGGTGTGTGCTAGCTCTTTGAATCTTGGCACAATTATGTACTTCCAAGTTCTATCGCGATGGTTTGTGTCCTATGGAAGTAGCCCTAAGCAGAGACTGACGTGAATCACATTCATTGGAAGGGGTTGCCAAGCTTCCAAAAAACTACGAGTTTCCTGAAATCTCAGAAAACATTTTTTCACCCAATCTTGATGGTACTGGCAGGTAATGATCAGTACACCATTCCCACTGGGCTCACCAAATTTCGTTCTTCTAGGTTAAACCGTTCCTTTGCAGTAACCGTTTTCATGTTTAGGTTGCACTCTGTTTTCTCCTATATGAATACATGTATTTGGAACTCTAAATCAAACACGGTTTGTGCTAGCACTTTGAAACTTGGCACAATAATGAAGTTCCAAGTTCTATCGCTATGGTTTGTGTCCCATTGAAGTAGCCCCAAGCAGAGACTGACGAGAATAACATTCATTGGAAGGGGTTGCCAAGATTCCAAAAACTACGAGTTTCCTGAAATGTCAGCAAACATTTTTTCACCCAATCTTGATGATACTTGCAGGTAATGATCAGTACACCAGTCCAACTTGGCTCACCAAATTTCATTCTTCTAGGTAAACCGTTCTTTGCAGTAACCGTTTTCATGTTTAGGTTTCACTCTGTTTTCTCCTATATGGATACATGTAGTTGGAACTCTAAATCAAACACGGTTTTTGCTACCTCTTTGAAACTTGGCACAATAATGTAGTTACAAGTTCTATCGCGATGGTTTGTGACCTATGGAAGTAGCCCCAAGCAGAGACTGACGAGAATCACTACATTGGAAGGGGTTGCCAAGCTTCAAAAACTACGAGTTTCCTGAAATCTCAGCAAACATTTTTTCACCCAATCTTGATGATACTTGCAGGTAATGATCAGTACACCAGTCCCACTTGGCTCACCAAATTTCGTTCTTCTAGGTTAAACCGTTCCTTTGCAGTAACCGTTTCATGTTTAGGTTTCACTCTGTTTTCTCCTATATGGATACATGTATTTGGAACTCTAAATCAAACACGGTTTCTGCTAGCTCTTTGAAACTTGGCACAATAATGTAGTTACAAGTTCTATCGCGATGGTTTGTGTCCTATGGAAGTAGCCCCAAGCAGAGACTGACGAGAATCACTTTCATTGGAAGGGGTTGCCAAGCTTCCAAAAAACTACGAGTTTCCTGAAATCTCAGCAAACATTTTTTCACCCAATCTTGATGATACTTGCAGGTAATGATCAGTACACCAGTCCCTCTTGGCTCACCAAATTTCGTTCTTCTAGGTTAAACCGTTCCTTTGCAGTAACCGTTTTCATGTTTAGGTTTCACTCTGTTTTCTCCTATATGGATACATGTATTTGGAACTCTAAATCAAACACGGTTTCTGCTAGCTTCTTTGAAACTTGGCACAATAAGTAGTTCCAACTTCTATCGCTATGGTTTGTGTCCTATGGAAGTAGCCCCAAGCAGAGACTGACGAGAATCACATGCATTGGAAGGGGTTGCCAAGCTTCCAAAAAACTACGAGTTCCTGAAATCTCAGCAAACATTTTTTCACCCAATCTTGATGATACTTGCAGGTTATGATCAGTACACCAGTCCCACTTGGCTCACCAAATTTCGTTCTTTCTAGGTTAAACCGTTCCTTTGCAGTAACCGTTTTCATGTTTAGGTTTCACTCTGTTTTCTCCTATATGGATACATGTAGTTGGAACTCTAAATCAAACACGGTTTGTGCTAGCTCTTTGAAACTTGGCACAATAATGTAGTTCCAAGTTCTATCGCTATGGTTTGTGTCCTATTGAAGTAGCCCAAGCAGAGACTGACAAGAATCACTTTCATTGAAAGGGGTTGCCAAGCTTCCAAAACTACGAGTTTCCTGAAATCTCAGCAACATTTTTTCACCCAATCTTGATGATACTTGCAGGTAATGATCAGTACACCATTCCCACTTGGCCTCACCAATTTCGTTCTTCTAGGTTAAACCGTTCCTTTGGCAGTAACCGTTTTCAT
>NW_027554229.1:0-83238 GCF_045843805.1 Urocitellus parryii
ATTTCCGGAAACTAGTATTTTTTTCGAAGCTTGGCAACCCCTTTCAATGAAGTGATTCTCGTCAGTCTCTGCTTGGGGCTACCTAAACAGGACACAAACCATAGAAATAGAACTTGGAACTACATTATTGTGCCAAGTTTCAAATAGCTAGCAAACACCGTGCTTGATTTAGAGTTCCAACTACATGTATCCATATAGGAGAAAACAGAGTGAAACCTAAACATGGAAACGGTTACTTCAAAGGAACGGTTTAACCTAGAAGAACGAAATTTGGTGAGCCAAGTGGGATTGGTGTACTGATTATTACCTGCCAGTATCATGAAGATTGGGTGAAAAACTCTTTGCTGAGATTTCCGGAAACTCGTAGTTTTTTGGAAGCTTGGCAACCCCTTTCAATGAAAGTGATTCTCGTCAGTCTCTGCTTGGGGCTACTTCCATAGGACACAAACCATAGCGATAGAACTTGGAACTACATTATTGTGCCAAGTTTCAAAGAACTAGCACAAACCGTGTTTGATTTAGAGTTCCAACTACATGTATCCATATAGGAGAAAACAGAGTGAAACCTAAACATAAAAACGGTTACTGCAAAGAACGGTATAACCTAGAAGAACGAAATTTGGTGAGCCAAGTGGGACTGGTGTACTGATCATTACCTGCCAGTATCATCAAGTTTTGGGTGAAAAAATATTTGCTGAGATTTCAGGAAACTCGTAGTTTTTGGAAGCTTGGCAACCCCTTTCAATGAATGTGATTCTCGTCAGTCTCTGCTTGGGGCTAGTTCAATAGGACACAAACCATAGCAATAGAACTTGGAACTACATTATTGTGCCAAGTTTCAAATAGCCAGCACAAACCGTGCTTGATTTAGAGTTCCAACTACATGTATCCATATAGGAGAAAACAGAGTGAAACCTAAACATGGAAAGGGTTACTGCAAAGGAACGGTTTAACCTAGAAGATCGAAATTTGGTGAGCCAAGTGGGATTGGTGTACTGATCATTACCTGCAAGTATCATCAAGATTGGGTGAAAAAATGTTTGCTGAGATTTCAGGAAACTCGTGGTTTTTTTGGAAGCTTGGCAACCCATTTCAATGAATGTGATTCTCATCAGTCTCTGCTTTGTGCTACTTCCATAGGACACAAAACCACAGCGATAGAACTTGGAACTGCATTATTGTGTCAAGTTTCAAAGAGCTAGCACAAACCGTGTTTGATTTAGAGTTCCAACTACATGTATCCATACAGGATAAACCAGAGTGAAACCTAAACATGAAAACGGTTACTGCAAAGGAACGGTTTAACCTAGAAGAACGAAATTTGGTCATCCAAGTGGGACTGCTGTAATGATCATTACCTGCAAGTATCATCAAGATTGGGTGAAAAAATGTTTGCTGAGATTTCAGGAAACTCGTAGTTTTTTGGAAGCTTGGCAACCCCTTTCAATGAATGTGATTCTCGTCAGTCTCTGCTTGGGGCTACTTCAATAGGACACAAACCATAGCGATAGAACTTGGAACTACATTATTGTGCCAAGTTTCAAAGAGCTAGCACAAACCGTGTTTGATTTTGAGTTCCAACTACATGTATCCATATAGGAGAAAACAGAGTGAAACCTAAACATGAAAACGGTTACTGCAAAGGACGGTTTACCCTTGAAGAACGAAATTTGGTCAGCCAGTGGGACTGGTGTAGTGATCATTACTTGCAAGTATCATCAAGATTGGGTGAAAAAAATGTTTGCTGGATTTCCGGAAACTCGTAGTTTTTGGAAGCTTGGCAACCCCTTTCAATGAATGTGATTCTCGTCAGTCTCTGCTTGGGGCTACTTCAATAGGACACAAACCATAGCGATAGAACTTGGAACTACATTATTGTGCCAAGTTTCAAAGAACTAGCACAAACCGTGTTTGATTTAGAGTTCCAACTACATGTATCCATAAAGGAGAAAACAGAGTGAAACCTAAACATGAAAACGGTTACTGCAAAGAACGGTATAACCTAGAAGAACGAAATTTGGTGAGCCAAGTGGGACTGGTGTACTGATCATTACCTGCCAGTATCATCAAGATTGGGTGAAAAAATGTTTGCTGAGATTTCAGGAAACTCGTAGTTTTTTGGAAGCTTGGCAACCCATTTAAATGAATTTGATTCTCGTCAGTCTCTTCTTTGGGCTACTTCCATAGGACACAAACCATAGCAATAGAACTTGGAACTACATTATTGTGCCAAGTTTCAAAGAGCTAGCACAAACCGTGCTTGATTTAGTGTTCCAACTACATGTATCCATATAGGAGAAAACAGAGTGAAACCTAAACATGGAAACGGTTACTGCAAAGGAACGGTTTAACCTAGTAGAACGAAATTTGGTGAGCCAAGTGGGATTGGTGTACTGATCATTACCTGCCAGTATCATGAAGATTTGGTGAAAAACTCTTTGCTGAGATTTCCGGAAACTCGTAGTTTTTTGGAAGCTTGGCAACCCCTTTCAATGAAAGTGATTCTCGTCAGTCTCTGCTTGGGGCTACTTCCATAGGACACAAACCATAGCGATAGAACTTGGAACTACATTATTATGCCAAGTTTCAAAGAACTAGCACAAACCGTGTTTGATTTAGAGTTCCAACTACATGTATCCATATAGGAGAAAACAGAGTGAAACCTAAACATGAAAACGGTTACTGCAAAGGTACGGTTTAACCTAGAAGAACGATATTTGGGGAGCCAAGTGGGATTGGTGTACTGATCATTACCTGCCAGTATCATGAAGATTTGGTGAAAAACTCTTTGCTGAGATTTCAGGAAACTCGTAGTTTTTTGGAAGATTGGCAACCCATTTCAATGAATGTGATTCTCGTCAGTCTCTGCTTTGGGCTACTTCCATAGGACACAAACCATAGCGATAGAACTTGGAACTGCATTATTGTGTCAAGTTTCAAAGAGCTAGCACAAACCGTGTTTGATTTAGAGTTCCAACTACATGTATTCATATAGGAGAAAACAGAGTGAAACCTAAACATGAAAACGGTTACTGCAAAGGAACGGTTTAACCTAGAAGAACGAAATTTGATGAGCCAAGTGGGATTGGTGTACTGATCATTACCTGCCAGTATCATCAAGATTGGGTGAAAAAATATTTGCTGAGATTTCAGGAAACTCATAGTTTTTGGAAGCTTGGCAACCCCTTTCAATGAATGTGATTCTCGTCAGTCTCTGCTTGGGGATAGTTCAATAGGACACAAACCAAAGGAATAGAACTTGGAACTACATTATTGTTCCAAGTTTCAAATAGCCAGCACAAACCGTGCTTGATTTAGAGTTCCAACTACATGTATCCATATAGGAGAAAACAGAGTGAAACCTAAACATGGAAACGGTTACTGCAAAGGAACGGTTTAACCCAGAAGATCGAAATTTGGTGAGCCAAGTGGGATTGGTGTACTGATCATTACCTGCCAGTATCATGAAGATTGGGTGAAAAACTCTTTGCTGAGATTTCCGGAAACTCGTAGTTTTTTGGAAGCTTGGCAACCCATTTCAATGAATGTGATTCTCGTCAGTCTCTGCTTTGGGCTACTTCCATAGGACACAAACAATAGCGATAGAACTTTGAACTACATTATTGTGCCAAGTTTCAAAGAGCTAGCACAAACCGTGTTTAATTTAGAGTTCCAACTACATGTATCCATATAGGAGAAAACAGAGTGAAACCTAAACATGAAAACGGTTACTGCAAAGGAACGGTTTAACCTAGAAGAACGAATTTTGAAGAGCCAAGTGGAATTTGTGTAGTGATCATTACCAGCAGTATCACCAAGATTGGGTGAAAAAATGTTTGCTGAGATTTCAGGAAACTCGTTGTTTTTTGGAAGCTTGGCAACCCCTTTCAATGAAAGTGATTCTCGTCAGTCTCTGCTTGGGGCTACTTAAATAGGACACAAACCATAGGGATAGAACTTGGAACTACATTATTGTGCCAAGTTTCAAAGAGCTAGCACAAACCGTGTTTGATTTAGAGTTCCAACTACATGTATCCATGTAGGAGAAAACAGAGTGAAACCTAAACATGAAAACGGTTACTGCAAAGGAACGGTTTAACCTAGAAGAAAGAAATTTGATGAGCCAATTGGGATTGGTGTACTGATCATTACCTGCCAGTATCATCAAGATTGGGTGAAAAAATGTTTGCTGAGATTTCAGGAAACTCGTAGTATTTGGAAGCTTGGCAACCCCTTTCAATGAATGTGATTCTCGTCAGTCTTTCCTTGGGGCTAGTTCAATAGGACACAAACCATAGCAATAGAACTTGGAACTACATTATTGTGCCAAGTTTCAAATAGCTAGCACAAACCGTGGTTGATTTAGAGTTCCAACTACATGTATCCATATAGGAGAAAACAGAGTGAAACCTAAACATGGAAACGGTTACTGCAAAGGAACGGTTTAACCTAGAAGAACGAAATTTGGTGAGCCAAGTGGGATTGGTGTACTGATCATTACCTGCCAGTATCATGAAGATCGGGTGAAAAACTCCTTCCTGAGATTTCTGGAAACTCGTAGTTTTTTGGAAGCTTGGCAACCCCTTTCAATGAAAGTGATTCTCGTCAGTCTCTGCTTGGGGCTACTTCAATAGGACACAAACCATAGCGATAGAACTTGGAACTACATTATTGTGCCAAGTTTCAAAGAACTAGCACAAACCGTGTTTGATTTAGAGTTCCAACTACATGTATCCATATAGGAGAAAACAGAGTGAAACCTAAACATGAAAACGGTTACTGCAAAGAACGGTTTAACCTAGAAGAACGAAATTTGGTGAGCCAAGTGGGACTGGTGTACTGAACATTACCTGCCAGTATCATGAAGATTGGGTGAAAAAATGTTTGCTGAGATTTACGGAAACTCGTAGTTTTTTGGAAGCTTGGCAACCCCTTTCAATGAATGTGATTCTCGTCAGTCTCTGCTTGGGGCTACTTCAATGGGACACAAACCAAAGCAATAGACCTTGGAACTACATTATTGTGCCAAGTTTCAAAGAGCTAGCACAAACCGTGTTTGATTTAGAGTTCCAACTACATGTATCCATATAGGAGAAAGCAGAGTGAAACCTAAACATGAAAACGGTTACTGCAAAGGACGGTTTAACCTTGAAGAACGAAATTTGGTCAGCCAAGTGGGACTGGTGTAGTGATCATTACTTGCAAGTATCATCAAGATTGGGTGAAAAAATGTTTGCTGGATTTCCGGAAACTCGTAGTTTTTGGAAGCTTGGCAACCCCTTTCAATGAATGTGATTCTCGTCAGTCTCTGCTTGGGGCTACTTCAATAGGACACAAACCATAGCGATAGAACTTGGAACTACATTATTGTGCCAAGTTTCAAAGAACTAGCACAAACCGTGTTTGATTTAGAGTTCCAACTACATGTATCCATATAGGAGACAACAGAGTGAAACCTAAACATGAAAACGGTTACTGCAAAGGAACGGTTTAACCTAGAAGAACGAAATTTGGTGAGCCAAGTGGGATTGGTGTACTGATCATTAACTGCCAGTATCATCAAGATTGGGTAAAAAAATGTTTGCTGAGATTTCAGGAAACTCGTAGTTTTTTGGAACCTTGGCAACCCATTTCAATGAATGTGATTTCGTCAGTCTCTGCTTTGGGCTACTTCCATAGGACACAAACCATAGCAATAGAACTTGGAACTACATTATTGTGCCAAGTTTCAAAGAGCTAGCACAAACCGTGTTTGATTTACAGTTCCAACTACGTGTATCCATATAGGAGAAAACAGAGTGAAACCTAAACATGAAAACGGTTACTGCAAAGGAACGGTTTAACCTAGAAGAACGAAATATGGTGAGCCAAGTGGGATTGGTGTACTGATCATTACCTGCCAGTATCATGAAGATTGGGTGAAAAACTCTTTGCTGAGATTTCCGGAAACTCGTAGTTTTTTGGAAGCTTGGCAACCCCTTTCAATGAAAGTGATTCTCGTCAGTCTCTGCTTGGGGCTACTTCAATAGGACACAAACCATAGCGATAGAACTTGGAACTACATTATTGTGCCAAGTTTCAAAGAACTAGCACAAACCGTGTTTGATTTAGAGTTCCAACTACATGTATCCATATAGGAGAAAACAGAGTGAAACCTAAACATGAAAACGGTTACTGCAAAGAACGGTTTAACCAAGAAGAACAAAATTTGGTGAGCCAAGTGGGACTGGTGTACTGATCATTACCTGCAAGTATCATCAAGATTGGGTGAAAAAATGTTTGCTGAGATTTCAGGAAACTCGTAGTTTTTTGGAAGATTGGCAACCCATTTCAATGAATGTGATTCTCATCAGTCTGTGCTTTGGGCTACTTCCCATAGGAAACAAACCATAGCGATAGAACTTGGAACTACATTATTGTGCCAAGGTTCAAAGAGCTAGCACAAACCGTGTTTGATTTAGAGTTCCAACTACATGTATCCATATAGGATAAAACAGAGTGAAACCTAAACATGAAAACGGTTACTGCAAAGGAACGGTTTAACGTACAAGAACGAAATTTAGTCATCCAAGTGGGACTGCTGTACTGATCATTACCTGCAAGTATCATCAAGATTGGGTGAAAAAATGTTTGCTGAGATTTCAGGAAACTCGTAGTTTTTTGGAAGCTTGGCAACCCCTTTCAATGAATGTGATTCTCGTCAGTCTCTGCTTGGGGCTACTTCAATAGGACACAAACCATAGCGATAGAACGTGGAACTACATTATTGTGCCAAGTTTCAAAGAGCTAGCACAAACCGTGTTTGATTTAGAGTTCCAACTACATGTATCCATATAAGAGAAAACAGAGTGAACCTAAACATGAAAACGGTTACTGCAAAGGAACGGTTTAACCTAGAAGAACCAACTTTGATGAGCCAAGTGGAATTTGTGTAGTGATCATTACCAGCAGTATCATCAAGATTGGGTGAAAAAATGTTTGCTGAGATTTCCGGAAACTAGTAGTTTTTTGGAAGCTTGGCAACCCATATCAATGAAAGTGATTCTCGTCAGTCTCTGCTTGGGTCACTTAAATAGGACACAAACCATAGGGATAGAACTTGGAACTACATTATTGTGCCAAGTTTCAAAGAGCTAGCACAAACCGTGTTTGATTTAGAGTTCCAACTACATGTATCCATATAGGAGAAAACAGAGTGAAACCTAAAATTGAAAACGGTTACTGCAAAGGAACGGTTTAACCTAGAAGAACGAAATTTGATGAGCCAAGTGGGATTGGTGTACTGATCATTACCTGCCAGTATCATCAAGATTGGGTGAAAAAATGTTTGCTGAGATTTCAGGAAGCTCGTAGTTTTTGGAAGCTTGGCAACCCCTTTCAATGAATGTGATTCTCGTCAGTCTCTGCTTGTGGCTAGTTCAATAGGACACATACCATAGCAATAGAACTTGGAACTACATTATTGTGCCAAGTTTCAAATAGCTAGCACAAACCATGCTTGATTTAGAGTTCCAACTACATGTATCCATATAGGAGAAAACAGAGTGAAACCTAAAAATGAAAACGGTTACTGCAAAGAACGGTATAACCTAGAAGATCGAAATTTGGTCAGCCAAGTGGGACTGGTGTACTGATCATTACCTGCCAGTATCATCAAGATTGGGTGAAAAAATGTTTGCTGAGATTTCAGGAAACTCTTAGTTTTTTGGAAGCTTGGCAACCCATTTCAATGAATTGATTCTCGTCAGTCTCTGCTTTGGCTACTTCCATAGGACACAAACCATAGCGATAGAACTTGGAACTGCATTATTGTGTCAAGTTTCAAGGAGCTAGCACAAACTGTGTTTTGATTTAGAGTTCCAACTACATGTATCCATATAGGAGAAAACAGAGTGAAACCTAAACATGAAAACGGTTACTGCAAAGAACGGTTTAACCTAGAAGAACGAAATTTGGTGAGCCAAGTGGGACTGGTGTACTGATCATTACCTGCAAGTATCATCAATATTGGGTGAAAAAATGTTTGCTGCGATTTCAGGAAACTCGTAGTTTTTTGGAAGCTTGGCAACCCATTTCAATGAATGTGATTCTCATCAGTCTCTCTTTGGGCTACTTCCATAGGACACAAAACCACAGCGATAGATCTTGGAACTGCATTATGGTGTCAAGTTTCAAAGAGCTAGCACAAACCGTGTTTGATTTAGAGTTCCAACTACATGTATCCATATAGGAGAAAACAGAGTGAAACCTAAACATGAAAACGGTTACTGCAAAGGAACGGTTTAACCTAGAAGAACGAATTTTGATGGGCCAATGGAATTGGTGTAGTGATCATTACCAGCATTATCATCATGATTGGGTCAAAAAATGTTTGCTGAGATTTCCGGAAACTAGTATTTTTTTCGAAGCTTGGCAACCCCTTTCAATGAAAGTGATTCTCGTCAGTCTCTGCTTGGGGCTACCTAAACAGGACACAAACCATAGAAATAGAACTTGGAACTACATTATTGTGCCAAGTTTCAAATAGCTAGCAAACACCGTGCTTGATTTAGAGTTCCAACTACATGTATCCATATAGGAGAAAACAGAGTGAAACCTAAACATGGAAAGGGTTACTGCAAAGGAACGGTTTAACCTAGAAGAACGAAATTTGGTGAGCCAAGTGGGATTGGTGTACTGATCATTACCTGCCAGTATCATGAAGATTGGGTGAAAAACTCTTTGCTGAGATTTCCGGAAACTCGTAGTTTTTTGGAAGCTTGGCAACCCCTTTCAATGAAAGTGATTCTCGTCAGTCTCTGCTTGGGGCTACTTCCATAGGACACAAACCATAGCGATAGAACTTGGAACTACATTATTGTGCCAAGTTTCAAAGAACTAGCACAAACCGTGTTTGATTTAGAGTTCCAACTACATGTATCCATATAGGAGAAAACAGAGTGAAACCTAAACATAAAAACGGTTACTGCAAAGAACGGTATAACCTAGAAGAACGAAATTTGGTGAGCCAAGTGGGACTGGTGTACTGATCATTACCTGCCAGTATCATCAAGTTTGGGTGAAAAAATATTTGCTGAGATTTCAGGAAACTCGTAGTTTTTGGAAGCTTGGCAACCCCTTTCAATGAATGTGATTCTCGTCAGTCTCTGCTTGGGGCTAGTTCAATAGGACACAAACCATAGCAATAGAACTTGGAACTACATTATTGTGCCAAGTTTCAAATAGCCAGCACAAACCGTGCTTGATTTAGAGTTCCAACTACATGTATCCATATCGGAGAAAACAGAGTGAAACCTAAACATGGAAAGGGTTACTGCAAAGGAACGGTTTAACCTAGAAGATCGAAATTTGGTGAGCCAAGTGGGATTGGTGTACTGATCATTACCTGCCAGTATCATGAAGATTGGGTGAAAAACTCTTTGCTGAGATTTCCGGAAACTCGTAGTTTTTTGGAAGCTTGGCAACCCCTTTCAATGAAAGTTTTTCTCGTCAGTCTCTGCTTGGGGCTACTTCAATAGGACACAAACCATAGCGATAGAACTTGGAACTACATTATTGTGCCAAGTTTCAAAGAACTAGCACAAACCGTGTTTGATTTAGAGTTCCAACTACATGTATCCATATAGGAGAAAACAGAGTGAAACCTAAAAATGAAAACGGTTACTGCAAAGAACGGTATAACCTAGAAGAACGAAATTTGGTCAGCCAAGTCGGACTGGTGTACTGATCATTACTGCCAGTATCATCAAGATTGGGTGAAAAAATGTTTGCTGAGATTTCAGGAAACTCGTAGTTTTTTGGAAGCTTGGCAACCCATTTCAATGAATGTGATTCTCGTCAGTCTCTGCTTTGGCTACTTCCATAGGACACAAACCATAGCGATAGAACTTGGAACTGCATTATTGTGTCAAGTTTCTAGGAGCTAGCACAAACTGTGTTTGATTTAGAGTTCCAACTACATGTATCCATATAGGAGAAAACAGAGTGAAACCTAAACATGAAAACGGTTACTGCAAAGAACGGTTTAACCTAGAAGAACGAAATTTGGTGAGCCAAGTGGGACTGGTGTACTGATCATTACCTGCAAGTATCATCAAGATTGGGTGAAAAAATGTTTGCTGAGATTTCAGGAAACGCGTAGTTTTTTGGAAGCTTGGCAACCCATTTCAATGAATGTGATTCTCATCAGTCTCTGCTTTGGGCTACTTCCATAGGACACAAACCACAGCGATAGAACTTGGAACTGCATTATTGTGTCAAGTTTCAAAGAGCTAGCACAAACCGTGTTTGATTTAGAGTTCCAACTACATGTATCCATATAGGATAAACCAGAGTGAAAACCTAAACATGAAAACGGTTACTGCAAAGGAACGGTTTAACCTAGAAGAACGAAATTTGGTCATCCAAGTGAAACTGCTGTACTGATCATTACCTGCAAGTATCATCAAGATTGGGTGAAAAAATGTTTGCTGAGATTTCAGGAAACTCGTAGTTTTTTGGCAGCTTGGCAACCCCTTTCAATGAATGTGATTCTCGTCAGTCTCTGCTTGGGGCTACTTCAACAGGACACAAACCATAGCGATAGAACTTGGAACTACATTATTGTGCCAAGTTTCAAAGAGCTAGCACAAACCGTGTTTGATTTAGAGTTCCAACTACATGTATCCATATAGGAGAAAACAGAGTGAAACCTAAACATGAAAACGGTTACTGCAAAGGACGGTTTACCCTTGAAGAACGAAATTTGGTCAGCCAGTGGGACTGGTGTAGTGATCATTACTTGCAAGTATCATCAAGATTGGGTGAAAAAATATTTGCTGTATTTCCGGAACTCGTAGTTTTTGGAAGCTTGGCAACCCCTTTCAATGAATGTGATTCTCGTCAGTCTCTGCTTGGGGCTACTTCAATAGGACACAAACCATAGCGATAGAACTTGGAACTACATTATTGTGCCAAGTTTCAAAGAACTAGCACAAACCGTGTTTGATTTAGAGTTCCAACTACATGTATCCATAAAGGAGAAAACAGAGTGAAACCTAAACATGAAAACGGTTACTGCAAAGAACGGTATAACCTAGAAGAACGAAATTTGGTGAGCCAAGTGGGACTGGTGTACTGATCATTACCTGCCAGTATCATCAAGATTGGGTGAAAAAATGTTTGCTGAGATTTCAGGAAACTCGTAGTTTTTTGGAAGCTTGGCAACCCATTTCAATGAATTTGATTCTCGTCAGTCTCTTCTTTGGGCTACTTCCATAGGACACAAACCATAGCAATAGAACTTGGAACTACATTATTGTGCCAAGTTTCAAAGAGCTAGCACAAACAGTGCTTGATTTAGAGTTCCAACTACATGTATCCATATAGGAGAAAACAGAGTGAACCTAAACATGAAAACGGTTAATGCAAATAAACGGTTTAACCTAGAAGAACCAACTTTGATGAGCCAAGTGGAATTGGTGTAGTGATCATTACCAGCAGTATCATCAAGATTGGGTGAAAAAATGTTTGCTGAGATTTCCGGAAACTAGTAGTTTTTTGGAAGCTTGGCAACCCCTATCAATGAAAGTGATTCTCGTCAGTCTCTGCGTGGGTCACTTAAATAGGACACAAACCATAGGGATAGAACTTGGAACTACATTATTGTGCCAAGTTTCAAAGAGCTAGCACAAACCGTGTTTGATTTAGAGTTCCAACTACATGTATCCATATAGGAGAAAACAGAGTGAAACCTAAAATTGAAAACGGTTACTGCAAAGGAACGGTTTAACCTAGAAGAACGAAATTTGATGAGCCAAGTGGGATTGGTGTACTGATCATTACCTGCCAGTATCATGAAGATTGGGTGAAAAACTCTTTGCTGAGATTTCCGGAAACTCGTAGTTTTTTGGAAGCTTGGCAACCCCTTTCAATGAAAGTTTTTCTCGTCAGTCTCTGCTTGGGGCTACTTCAATAGGACACAAACCATAGCGATAGAACTTGGAACTACATTATTGTGCCAAGTTTCAAAGAACTAGCACAAACCGTGTTTGATTTAGAGTTCCAACTACATGTATCCATATAGGAGAAAACAGAGTGAAACCTAAAAATGAAAACGGTTACTGCAAAGAACGGTATAACCTAGAAGAACGAAATTTGGTCAGCCAAGTCGGACTGGTGTACTGATCATTACTGCCAGTATCATCAAGATTGGGTGAAAAAATGTTTGCTGAGATTTCAGGAAACTCGTAGTTTTTTGGAAGCTTGGCAACCCATTTCAATGAATGTGATTCTCGTCAGTCTCTGCTTTGGCTACTTCCATAGGACACAAACCATAGCGATAGAACTTGGAACTGCATTATTGTGTCAAGTTTCTAGGAGCTAGCACGAACTGTGTTTGATTTAGAGTTCCAACTACATGTATCCATATAGGAGAAAACAGAGTGAAACCTAAACATGAAAACGGTTACTGCAAAGAAAGGTTTAACCTAGAAGAACGAAATTTGGTGAGCCAAGTGGGACTGGTGTACTGATCATTACCTGCAAGTATCATCAAGATTGGGTGAAAAAATGTTTGCTGAGATTTCAGGAAACTCGTAGTTTTTTGGAAGCTTGGCAACCCATTTCAATGAATGTGATTCTCATCAGTCTCTGCTTTGGGCTACTTCCATAGGACACAAACCACAGCGATAGAACTTGGAACTGCATTATTGTGTCAAGTTTCAAAGAGCTAGCACAAACCGTGTTTGATTTAGAGTTCCAACTACATGTATCCATATAGGATAAACCAGAGTGAAACCTAAACAAGAAAACGGTTACTGCAAAGGAACGGTTTAACCTAGAAGAACGAAATTTGGTCATCCAAGTGGGACTGGTGTACTGATCATTACCTGCCAGTATCATCAAGATTGGGTGAAAAAATGTTTGCTGAGATTTCAGGAAACCTCGTAGTTTTTTGGAAGCTTGGCAACCCCTTTCAATGAATGTGATTCTCGTCAGTCTCTGCTTGGGGCTACTTCAATAGACACTAACCATAGCGATAGAACTTGGAACTACATTATTGTGCCAAGTTTCAAAGAACTAGCACAAACCGTGTTTGATTTAGAGTTCCAACTACATGTATCCATATAGGAGAAAACAGAGTGAAACCTAAACATGGAAAGGGTTACTGCAAAGGAACGGTTAACCTAGAAGATCGAAATTTGGTGAGCCAAGTGGGATTGGTGTACTGATCATTACCTGCAAGTATCATCAAGATTGGGTGAAAAAATGTTTGCTGAGATTTCAGGAAACTCGTGGTTTTTTGGAAGCTTGGCAACCCATTTCAATGAATGTGATTCTCATCAGTCTCTGCTTTGTGCTACTTCCATAGGACACAAACCACAGCGATAGAACTTGGAACTGCATTATTGTGTCAAGTTTTCAAAGAGCTAGCACAAACCGTGTTTGATTTAGAGTTCCAACTACATGTATCCATACAGGATAAACCAGAGTGAAACCTAAACATGAAAACGGTTACTGCAAAGGAACGGTTTAACCTAGAAGAACGAAATTTGGTCATCCAAGTGGGACTGCTGTACTGATCATTACCTGCAAGTATCATCAAGATTGGGTGAAAAAATGTTTGCTGAGATTTCAGGAAACTCGTAGTTTTTTGGAAGCTTGGCAACCCCTTTCAATGAATGTGATTCTCGTCAGTCTCTGCTTGGGGCTACTTCAATAGGACACAAACCATAGCGATAGAACTTGGAACTACATTATTGTGCCAAGTTTCAAAAAGCTAGCACAAACCGTGTTTGATTTTGAGTTCCAACTACATGTATCCATATAGGAGAAAACAGAGTGAAACCTAAACATGAAAACGGTTACTGCAAAGGACGGTTTACCCTTGAAGAACGAAATTTGGTCAGCCAGTGGGACTGGTGTAGTGATCATTACTTGCAAGTATCATCAAGATTGGGTGAAAAAATGTTTGCTGGATTTCCGGAAACTCGTAGTTTTTGGAAGCTTGGCAACCCCTTTCAATGAATGTGATTCTCGTCAGTCTCTGCTTGGGGCTACTTCAATAGGACACAAACCATAGCGATAGAACTTGGAACTACATTATTGTGCCAAGTTTCAAAGAACTAGCACAAACCGTGTTTGATTTAGAGTTCCAACTACATGTATCCATAAAGGAGAAAACAGAGTGAAACCTAAACATGAAAACGGTTACTGCAAAGAACGGTATAACCTAGAAGAACGAAATTTGGTGAGCCAAGTGGGACTGGTGTACTGATCATTACCTGCCAGTATCATCAAGATTGGGTGAAAAAATGTTTGCTGAGATTTCAGGAAACTCGTAGTTTTTTGGAAGCTTGGCAACCCATTTAAATGAATTTGATTCTCGTCAGTCTCTTCTTTGGGCTACTTCCATAGGACACAAACCATAGCAATAGAACTTGGAACTACATTATTGTGCCAAGTTTCAAAGAGCTAGCACAAACCGTGCTTGATTTAGTGTTCCAACTACATGTATCCATATAGGAGAAAACAGAGTGAAACCTAAACATGGAAACGGTTACTGCAAAGGAACGGTTTAACCTAGTAGAACGAAATTTGGTGAGCCAAGTGGGATTGGTGTACTGATCATTACCTGCCAGTATCATGAAGATTTGGTGAAAAACTCTTTGCTGAGATTTCCGGAAACTCGTAGTTTTTTGGAAGCTTGGCAACCCCTTTCAATGAAAGTGATTCTCGTCAGTCTCTGCTTGGGGCTACTTCCATAGGACACAAACCATAGCGATAGAACTTGGAACTACATTATTATGCCAAGTTTCAAAGAACTAGCACAAACCGTGTTTGATTTAGAGTTCCAACTACATGTATCCATATAGGAGAAAACAGAGTGAAACCTAAACATGAAAACGGTTACTGCAAAGGTACGGTTTAACCTAGAAGAACGATATTTGGGGAGCCAAGTGGGATTGGTGTACTGATCATTACCTGCCAGTATCATGAAGATTTGGTGAAAAACTCTTTGCTGAGATTTCAGGAAACTCGTAGTTTTTTGGAAGCTTGGCAACCCATTTCAATGAATGTGATTCTCGTCAGTCTCTGCTTTGGGCTACTTCCATAGGACACAAACCATAGCGATAGAACTTGGAACTGCATTATTGTGTCAAGTTTCAAAGAGCTAGCACAAACCGTGTTTGATTTAGAGTTCCAACTACATGTATTCATATAGGAGAAAACAGAGTGAAACCTAAACATGAAAACGGTTACTGCAAAGGAACGGTTTCACCTAGAAGAACGAAATTTGATGAGCCAAGTGGGATTGGTGTACTGATCATTACCTGCCAGTATCATCAAGATTGGGTGAAAAAATATTTGCTGAGATTTCAGGAAACTCATAGTTTTTGGAAGCTTGGCAACCCCTTTCAATGAATGTGATTCTCGTCAGTCTCTGCTTGGGGATAGTTCAATAGGACACAAACCAAAGGAATAGAACTTGGAACTACATTATTGTTCCAAGTTTCAAATAGCCAGCACAAACCGTGCTTGATTTAGAGTTCCAACTACATGTATCCATATAGGAGAAAACAGAGTGAAACCTAAACATGGAAACGGTTACTGCAAAGGAACGGTTTAACCTAGAAGATCGAAATTTGGTGAGCCAAGTGGGATTGGTGTACTGATCATTACCTGCCAGTATCATGAAGATTGGGTGAAAAACTCTTTCCTGAGATTTCCGGAAACTCGTAGTTTTTTGGAAGCTTGGCAACCCCTTTCAATGAAAGTTTTTCTCGACAGTCTCTGCTTGGGGCTACTTCAATAGGACACAAACCATAGCGATAGAACTTGGAACTACATTATTGTGCCGAGTTTCAAAGAACTAGCACAAACCGTGTTTGATTTAGAGTTCCAACTACATGTATCCATATAGGAGAAAACAGAGTGAAACCTAAAAATGAAAACGGTTACTGCAAAGAACGGTATAACCTAGAAGAACGAAATTTGGTCAGCCAAGTGGGACTGGTGTACTGATCATTACCTGCCAGTATCATCAAGATTGGGTGAAAAAATGTTTGCTGAGATTTCAGGAAACTCGTAGTTTTTTGGAAGCTTGGCAACCCATTTCAATGAATGTGATTCTCGTCAGTCTCTGCTTTGGGCTACTTCCATAGGACACAAACAATAGCGATAGAACTTTGAACTACATTATTGTGCCAAGTTTCAAAGAGCTAGCACAAACCGTGTTTAATTTAGAGTTCCAACTACATGTATCCATATAGGAGAAAACAGAGTGAAACCTAAACATGAAAACGGTTACTGCAAAGGAACGGTTTAACCTAGAAGAACGAATTTTGATGAGCCAAGTGGAATTTGTGTAGTGATCATTACCAGCAGTATCACCAAGATTGGGTGAAAAAATGTTTGCTGAGATTTCAGGAAACTCGTTGTTTTTTGGAAGCTTGGCAACCCCTTTCAATGAAAGTGATTCTCGTCAGTCTCTGCTTGGGGCTACTTAAATAGGACACAAACCATAGGGATAGAACTTGGAACTACATTATTGTGCCAAGTTTCAAAGAGCTAGCACAAACCGTGTTTGATTTAGAGTTCCAACTACATGTATCCATGTAGGAGAAAACAGAGTGAAACCTAAACATGAAAACGGTTACTGCAAAGGAACGGTTTAACCTAGAAGAAAGAAATTTGATGAGCCAATTGGGATTGGTGTACTGATCATTACCTGCCAGTATCATCAAGATTGGGTGAAAAAATGTTTGCTGAGATTTCAGGAAACTCGTAGTATTTGGAAGCTTGGCAACCCCTTTCAATGAATGTGATTCTCGTCAGTCTTTCCTTGGGGCTAGTTCAATAGGACACAAACCATAGCAATAGAACTTGGAACTACATTATTGTGCCAAGTTTCAAATAGCTAGCACAAACCGTGGTTGATTTAGAGTTCCAACTACATGTATCCATATAGGAGAAAACAGAGTGAAACCTAAACATGGAAACGGTTACTGCAAAGGAACGGTTTAACCTAGAAGAACGAAATTTGGTGAGCCAAGTGGGATTGGTGTACTGATCATTACCTGCCAGTATCATGAAGATCGGGTGAAAAACTCCTTGCTGAGATTTCTGGAAACACGTAGTTTTTTGGAAGCTTGGCAACCCCTTTCAATGAAAGTGATTCTCGTCAGTCTCTGCTTGGGGCTACTTCAATAGGACACAAACCATAGCGATAGAACTTGGAACTACATTATTGTGCCAAGTTTCAAAGAACTAGCACAAACCGTGTTTGATTTAGAGTTCCAACTACATGTATCCATATAGGAGAAAACAGAGTGAAACCTAAACATGAAAACGGTTACTGCAAAGAACGGTTTAACCTAGAAGAACGAAATTTGGTGAGCCAAGTGGGACTGGTGTACTGAACATTACCTGCCAGTATCATGAAGATTGGGTGAAAAAATGTTTGCTGAGATTTACGGAAACTCGTAGTTTTTTGGAAGCTTGGCAACCCCTTTCAATGAATGTGATTCTCGTCAGTCTCTGCTTGGGGCTACTTCAATGGGACACAAACCAAAGCAATAGAACTTGGAACTACATTATTGTGCCAAGTTTCAAAGAGCTAGCACAAACCGTGTTTGATTTAGAGTTCCAACTACATGTATCCATATAGGAGAAAGCAGAGTGAAACCTAAACATGAAAACGGTTACTGCAAAGGACGGTTTAACCTTGAAGAACGAAATTTGGTCAGCCAAGTGGGACTGGTGTAGTGATCATTACTTGCAAGTATCATCAAGATTGGGTGAAAAAATGTTTGCTGGATTTCCGGAATCTCGTAGTTTTTGGAAGCTTGGCAACCCCTTTCAATGAATGTGATTCTCGTCAGTCTCTGCTTGGGGCTACTTCAATAGGACACAAACCATAGCGATAGAACTTGGAACTACATTATTGTGCCAAGTTTCAAAGAACTAGCACAAACCGTGTTTGATTTAGAGTTCCAACTACATGTATCCATATTGGAGAAAACAGAGTGAAACCTAAACATGAAAACGGTTACTGCAAAGGAACGGTTTAACCTAGAAGAACGAAATTTGGTGAGCCAAGTGGGATTGGTGTACTGATCATTAACTGCCAGTATCATCAAGATTGGGTAAAAAAATGTTTGCTGAGATTTCAGGAAACTCGTAGTTTTTTGGAACCTTGGCAACCCATTTCAATGAATGTGATTCTCGTCAGTCTCTGCTTTGGGCTACTTCCATAGGACACAAACCATAGCAATAGAACTTGGAACTACATTATTGTGCCAAGTTTCAAAGAGCTAGCACAAACCGTGTTTGATTTACAGTTCCAACTACGTGTATCCATATAGGAGAAAACAGAGTGAAACCTAAACATGAAAACGGTTACTGCAAAGGAACGGTTTAACCTAGAAGAACGAAATATGGTGAGCCAAGTGGGATTGGTGTACTGATCATTACCTGCCAGTATCATGAAGATTGGGTGAAAAACTCTTTGCTGAGATTTCCGGAAACTCGTAGTTTTTTGGAAGCTTGGCAACCCCTTTCAATGAAAGTGATTCTCGTCAGTCTCTGCTTGGGGCTACTTCAATAGGACACTAACCATAGCGATAGAACTTGGAACTACATTATTGTGCCAAGTTTCAAAGAACTAGCACAAACCGTGTTTGATTTAGAGTTCCAACTACATGTATCCATATAGGAGAAAACAGAGTGAAACCTAAACATGAAAACGGTTACTGCAAAGAACGGTTTAACCAAGAAGAACAAAATTTGGTGAGCCAAGTGGGACTGGTGTACTGATCATTACCTGCAAGTATCATCAAGATTGGGTGAAAAAATGTTTGCTGAGATTTCAGGAAACTCGTAGTTTTTTGGAAGATTGGCAACCCATTTCAATGAATGTGATTCTCATCAGTCTGTGCTTTGGGCTACTTCCATAGGAAACAAACCATAGCGATAGAACTTGGAACTACATTATTGTGCCAAGGTTCAAAGAGCTAGCACAAACCGTGTTTGATTTAGAGTTCCAACTACATGTATCCATATAGGATAAAACAGAGTGAAACCTAAACATGAAAACGGTTACTGCAAAGGAACGGTTTAACGTACAAGAACGAAATTTAGTCATCCAAGTGGGACTGCTGTACTGATCATTACCTGCAAGTATCATCAAGATTGGGTGAAAAAATGTTTGCTGAGATTTCAGGAAACTCGAAGTTTTTTGGAAGCTTGGCAACCCCTTTCAATGAATGTGATTCTCGTCAGTCTCTGCTTGGGGCTACTTCAATAGGACACAAACCATAGCGATAGAACGTGGAACTACATTATTGTGCCAAGTTTCAAAGAGCTAGCACAAACCGTGTTTGATTTAGAGTTCCAACTACATGTATCCATATAGGAGAAAACAGAGTGAACCTAAACATGAAAACGGTTACTGCAAAGGAACGGTTTAACCTAGAAGAACCAACTTTGATGAGCCAAGTGGAATTGGTGTAGTGATCATTACCAGCAGTATCATCAAGATTGGGTGAAAAAATGTTTGCTGAGATTTCCGGAAACTAGTAGTTTTTTGGAAGCTTGGCAACCCCTATCAATGAAAGTGATTCTCGTCAGTCTCTGCTTGGGTCACTTAAATAGGACACAAACCATAGGGATAGAACTTGGAACTACATTATTGTGCCAAGTTTCAAAGAGCTAGCACAAACCGTGTTTGATTTAGAGTTCCAACTACATGTATCCATATAGGAGAAAACAGAGTGAAACCTAAAATTGAAAACGGTTACTGCAAAGGAACGGTTTAACCTAGAAGAACGAAATTTGATGAGCCAAGTGGGATTGGTGTACTGATCATTACCTGCCAGTATCATCAAGATTGGGTGAAAAAATGTTTGCTGAGATTTCAGGAAGCTCGTAGTTTTTGGAAGCTTGGCAACCCCTTTCAATGAATGTGATTCTCGTCAGTCTCTGCTTGTGGCTAGTTCAATAGGACACATACCATAGCAATAGAACTTGGAACTACATTATTGTGCCAAGTTTCAAATAGCTAGCACAAACCATGCTTGATTTAGAGTTCCAACTACATGTATCCATATAGGAGAAAACAGAGTGAAACCTAAAAATGAAAACGGTTACTGCAAAGAACGGTATAACCTAGAAGATCGAAATTTGGTCAGCCAAGTGGGACTGGTGTACTGATCATTACCTGCCAGTATCATCAAGATTGGGTGAAAAAATGTTTGCTGAGATTTCAGGAAACTCTTAGTTTTTTGGAAGCTTGGCAACCCATTTCAATGAATGTGATTCTCGTCAGTCTCTGCTTTGGCTACTTCCATAGGACACAAACCATAGCGATAGAACTTGGAACTGCATTATTGTGTCAAGTTTCAAGGAGCTAGCACAAACTGTGTTTGATTTAGAGTTCCAACTACATGTATCCATATAGGAGAAAACAGAGTGAAACCTAAACATGAAAACGGTTACTGCAAAGAACGGTTTAACCTAGAAGAACGAAATTTGGTGAGCCAAGTGGGACTGGTGTACTGATCATTACCTGCAAGTATCATCAATATTGGGTGAAAAAATGTTTGCTGCGATTTCAGGAAACTCGTAGTTTTTTGGAAGCTTGGCAACCCATTTCAATGAATGTGATTCTCATCAGTCTCTCTTTGGGCTACTTCCATAGGACACAAACCACAGCGATAGATCTTGGAACTGCATTATGGTGTCAAGTTTCAAAGAGCTAGCACAAACCGTGTTTGATTTAGAGTTCCAACTACATGTATCCATATAGGAGAAAACAGAGTGAAACCTAAACATGAAAACGGTTACTGCAAAGGAACGGTTTAACCTAGAAGAACGAATTTTGATGGGCCAATGGAATTGGTGTAGTGATCATTACCAGCATTATCATCATGATTGGGTCAAAAAATGTTTGCTGAGATTTCCGGAAACTAGTATTTTTTTCGAAGCTTGGCAACCCCTTTCAATGAAAGTGATTCTCGTCAGTCTCTGCTTGGGGCTACCTAAACAGGACACAAACCATAGAAATAGAACTTGGAACTACATTATTGTGCCAAGTTTCAAATAGCTAGCAAACACCGTGCTTGATTTAGAGTTCCAACTACATGTATCCATATAGGAGAAAACAGAGTGAAACCTAAACATGGAAAGGGTTACTGCAAAGGAACGGTTTAACCTAGAAGAACGAAATTTGGTGAGCCAAGTGGGATTGGTGTACTGATCATTACCTGCCAGTATCATGAAGATTGGGTGAAAAACTCTTTGCTGAGATTTCCGGAAACTCGTAGTTTTTTGGAAGCTTGGCAACCCCTTTCAATGAAAGTGATTCTCGTCAGTCTCTGCTTGGGGCTACTTCCATAGGACACAAACCATAGCGATAGAACTTGGAACTACATTATTGTGCCAAGTTTCAAAGAACTAGCACAAACCGTGTTTGATTTAGAGTTCCAACTACATGTATCCATATAGGAGAAAACAGAGTGAAACCTAAACATAAAAACGGTTACTGCAAAGAACGGTATAACCTAGAAGAACGAAATTTGGTGAGCCAAGTGGGACTGGTGTACTGATCATTACCTGCCAGTATCATCAAGTTTGGGTGAAAAAATATTTGCTGAGATTTCAGGAAACTCGTAGTTTTTGGAAGCTTGGCAACCCCTTTCAATGAATGTGATTCTCGTCAGTCTCTGCTTGGGGCTAGTTCAATAGGACACAAACCATAGCAATAGAACTTGGAACTACATTATTGTGCCAAGTTTCAAATAGCCAGCACAAACCGTGCTTGATTTAGAGTTCCAACTACATGTATCCATATCGGAGAAAACAGAGTGAAACCTAAACATGGAAAGGGTTACTGCAAAGGAACGGTTTAACCTAGAAGATCGAAATTTGGTGAGCCAAGTGGGATTGGTGTACTGATCATTACCTGCCAGTATCATGAAGATTGGGTGAAAAACTCTTTGCTGAGATTTCCGGAAACTCGTAGTTTTTTGGAAGCTTGGCAACCCCTTTCAATGAAAGTTTTTCTCGTCAGTCTCTGCTTGGGGCTACTTCAATAGGACACAAACCATAGCGATAGAACTTGGAACTACATTATTGTGCCAAGTTTCAAAGAACTAGCACAAACCGTGTTTGATTTAGAGTTCCAACTACATGTATCCATATAGGAGAAAACAGAGTGAAACCTAAAAATGAAAACGGTTACTGCAAAGAACGGTATAACCTAGAAGAACGAAATTTGGTCAGCCAAGTCGGACTGGTGTACTGATCATTACTGCCAGTATCATCAAGATTGGGTGAAAAAATGTTTGCTGAGATTTCAGGAAACTCGTAGTTTTTTGGAAGCTTGGCAACCCATTTCAATGAATGTGATTCTCGTCAGTCTCTGCTTTGGCTACTTCCATAGGACACAAACCATAGCGATAGAACTTGGAACTGCATTATTGTGTCAAGTTTCTAGGAGCTAGCACAAACTGTGTTTGATTTAGAGTTCCAACTACATGTATCCATATAGGAGAAAACAGAGTGAAACCTAAACATGAAAACGGTTACTGCAAAGAACGGTTTAACCTAGAAGAACGAAATTTGGTGAGCCAAGTGGGACTGGTGTACTGATCATTACCTGCAAGTATCATCAAGATTGGGTGAAAAAATGTTTGCTGAGATTTCAGGAAACGCGTAGTTTTTTGGAAGCTTGGCAACCCATTTCAATGAATGTGATTCTCATCAGTCTCTGCTTTGGGCTACTTCCATAGGACACAAACCACAGCGATAGAACTTGGAACTGCATTATTGTGTCAAGTTTCAAAGAGCTAGCACAAACCGTGTTTGATTTAGAGTTCCAACTACATGTATCCATATAGGATAAACCAGAGTGAAACCTAAACATGAAAACGGTTACTGCAAAGGAACGGTTTAACCTAGAAGAACGAAATTTGGTCATCCAAGTGAAACTGCTGTACTGATCATTACCTGCAAGTATCATCAAGATTGGGTGAAAAAATGTTTGCTGAGATTTCAGGAAACTCGTAGTTTTTTGGCAGCTTGGCAACCCCTTTCAATGAATGTGATTCTCGTCAGTCTCTGCTTTGGGCTACTTCCATAGGACACAAACCATAGCAATAGAACTTGGAACTACATTATTGTGCCAAGTTTCAAAGAGCTAGCACAAACCGTGTTTGATTTAGAGTTCCAACTACATGTATCCATATAGGAGAAAACAGAGTGAAACCTAAACATGAAAACGGTTACTGCAAAGGACGGTTTACCCTTGAAGAACGAAATTTGGTCAGCCAGTGGGACTGGTGTAGTGATCATTACTTGCAAGTATCATCAAGATTGGGTGAAAAAATATTTGCTGTATTTCCGGAAACTCGTAGTTTTTGGAAGCTTGGCAACCCCTTTCAATGAATGTGATTCTCGTCAGTCTCTGCTTGGGGCTACTTCAATAGGACACAAACCATAGCGATAGAACTTGGAACTACAATATTGTGCCAAGTTTCAAAGAACTAGCACAAACCGTGTTTGATTTAGAGTTCCAACTACATGTATCCATAAAGGAGAAAACAGAGTGAAACCTAAACATGAAAACGGTTACTGCAAAGAACGGTATAACCTAGAAGAACGAAATTTGGTGAGCCAAGTGGGACTGGTGTACTGATCATTACCTGCCAGTATCATCAAGATTGGGTGAAAAAATGTTTGCTGAGATTTCAGGAAACTCGTAGTTTTTTGGAAGCTTGGCAACCCATTTCAATGAATTTGATTCTCGTCAGTCTCTTCTTTGGGCTACTTCCATAGGACACAAACCATAGCAATAGAACTTGGAACTACATTATTGTGCCAAGTTTCAAAGAGCTAGCACAAACAGTGCTTGATTTAGAGTTCCAACTACATGTATCCATATAGGAGAAAACAGAGTGAAACCTAAACATGGAAACGGTTACTGCAAAGGAACGGTTTAACCTAGTAGAACGAAATTTGGTGAGCCAAGTGGGATTGGTGTACTGATCATTACCTGCCAGTATCATGAAGATTTGGTGAAAAACTCTTTGCTGAGATTTCCGGAAACTCGTAGTTTTTTGGAAGCTTGGCAACCCCTTTCAATGAATGTGATTCTCGTCAGTCTCTGCTTGGGGCTACTTCAATAGGACACAAACCATAGCGATAGAACGTGGAACTACATTATTGTGCCAAGTTTCAAAGAGCTAGCACAAACCGTGTTTGATTTAGAGTTCCAACTACATGTATCCATATAGGAGAAAACAGAGTGAACCTAAACATGAAAACGGTTAATGCAAATAAACGGTTTAACCTAGAAGAACCAACTTTGATGAGCCAAGTGGAATTGGTGTAGTGATCATTACCAGCAGTATCATCAAGATTGGGTGAAAAAATGTTTGCTGAGATTTCCGGAAACTAGTAGTTTTTTGGAAGCTTGGCAACCCCTATCAATGAAAGTGATTCTCGTCAGTCTCTGCTTGGGTCACTTAAATAGGACACAAACCATAGGGATAGAACTTGGAACTCCATTATTGTGCCAAGTTTCAAAGAGCTAGCACAAACCGTGTTTGATTTAGAGTTCCAACTACATGTATCCATATAGGAGAAAACAGAGTGAAACCTAAAATTGAAAACGGTTACTGCAAAGGAACGGTTTAACCTAGAAGAACGAAATTTGATGAGCCAAGTGGGATTGGTGTACTGATCATTACCTGCCAGTATCATCAAGATTGGGTGAAAAAATGTTTGCTGAGATTTCAGGAAACTCGTAGTTTTTGGAAGCTTGGCAACCCCTTTCAATGAATGTGATTCTCGTCAGTCTCTGCTTGTGGCTAGTTCAATAGGACACATACCATAGCAATAGAACTTGGAACTACATTATTGTGCCAAGTTTCAAATAGCTAGCACAAACCATGCTTGATTTAGAGTTCCAACTACATGTATCCATATAGGAGAAAACAGAGTGAAACCTAAAAATGAAAACGGTTACTGCAAAGAACGGTATAACCTAGAAGAACGAAATTTGGTCAGCCAAGTGGGACTGGTGTACTGATCATTACCTGCCAGTATCATCAAGATTGGGTGAAAAAATGTTTGCTGAGATTTCAGGAAACTCTTAGTTTTTTGGAAGCTTGGCAACCCATTTCAATGAATGTGATTCTCGTCAGTCTCTGCTTTGGCTACTTCCATAGGACACAAACCATAGCGATAGAACTTGGAACTGCATTATTGTGTCAAGTTTCAAGGAGCTAGCACAAACTGTGTTTGATTTAGAGTTCCAACTACATGTATCCATATAGGAGAAAACAGAGTGAAACCTAAACATGAAAACGGTTACTGCAAAGAACGGTTTAACCTAGAAGAACGAAATTTGGTGAGCCAAGTGGGACTGGTGTACTGATCATTACCTGCAAGTATCATCAATATTGGGTGAAAAAATGTTTGCTGCGATTTCAGGAAACTCGTAGTTTTTTGGAAGCTTGGCAACCCATTTCAATGAATGTGATTCTCATCAGTCTCTCTTTGGGCTACTTCCATAGGACACAAACCACAGCGATAGAACTTGGAACTGCATTATGGTGTCAAGTTTCAAAGAGCTAGCACAAACCGTGTTTGATTTAGAGTTCCAACTACATGTATCCATATAGGAGAAAACAGAGTGAAACCTAAACATGAAAACGGTTACTGCAAAGGAACGGTTTAACCTAGAAGAACGAATTTTGATGGGCCAATGGAATTGGTGTAGTGATCATTACCAGCATTATCATCATGATTGGGTCAAAAAATGTTTGCTGAGATTTCCGGAAACTAGTATTTTTTTCGAAGCTTGGCAACCCCTTTCAATGAAAGTGATTCTCGTCAGTCTCTGCTTGGGGCTACCTAAACAGGACACAAACCATAGAAATAGAACTTGGAACTACATTATTGTGCCAAGTTTCAAATAGCTAGCAAACACCGTGCTTGATTTAGAGTTCCAACTACATGTATCCATATAGGAGAAAACAGAGTGAAACCTAAACATGGAAACGGTTACTGCAAAGGAACGGTTTAACCTAGAAGAACGAAATTTGGTGAGCCAAGTGGGATTGGTGTACTGATCATTACCTGCCAGTATCATGAAGATTGGGTGAAAAACTCTTTGCTGAGATTTCCGGAAACTCGTAGTTTTTTGGAAGCTTGGCAACCCCTTTCAATGAAAGTGATTCTCGTCAGTCTCTGCTTGGGGCTACTTCCATAGGACACAAACCATAGCGATAGAACTTGGAACTACATTATTGTGCCAAGTTTCAAAGAACTAGCACAAACCGTGTTTGATTTAGAGTTCCAACTACATGTATCCATATAGGAGAAAACAGAGTGAAACCTAAACATAAAAACGGTTACTGCAAAGAACGGTATAACCTAGAAGAACGAAATTTGGTGAGCCAAGTGGGACTGGTGTACTGATCATTACCTGCCAGTATCATCAAGTTTGGGTGAAAAAATATTTGCTGAGATTTCAGGAAACTCGTAGTTTTTGGAAGCTTGGCAACCCCTTTCAATGAATGTGATTCTCGTCAGTCTCTGCTTGGGGCTAGTTCAATAGGACACAAACCATAGCAATAGAACTTGGAACTACAATATTGTGCCAAGTTTCAAATAGCCAGCACAAACCGTGCTTGATTTAGAGTTCCAACTACATGTATCCATATAGGAGAAAACAGAGTGAAACCTAAACATGGAAAGGGTTACTGCAAAGGAACGGTTTAACCTAGAAGATCGAAATTTGGTGAGCCAAGTGGGATTGGTGTACTGATCATTACCTGCCAGTATCATGAAGATTGGGTGAAAAACTCTTTGCTGAGATTTCCGGAAACTCGTAGTTTTTTGGAAGCTTGGCAACCCCTTTCAATGAAAGTTTTTCTCGTCAGTCTCTGCTTGGGGCTACTTCAATAGGACACAAACCATAGCGATAGAACTTGGAACTACATTATTGTGCCAAGTTTCAAAGAACTAGCACAAACCGTGTTTGATTTAGAGTTCCAACTACATGTATCCATATAGGAGAAAACAGAGTGAAACCTAAAAATGAAAACGGTTACTGCAAAGAACGGTATAACCTAGAAGAACGAAATTTGGTCAGCCATGTCGGACTGGTGTACTGATCATTACTGCCAGTATCATCAAGATTGGGTGAAAAAATGTTTGCTGAGATTTCAGGAAACTCGTAGTTTTTTGGAAGCTTGGCAACCCATTTCAATGAATGTGATTCTCGTCAGTCTCTGCTTTGGCTACTTCCATAGGACACAAACCATAGCGATAGAACTTGGAACTGCATTATTGTGTCAAGTTTCTAGGAGCTAGCACAAACTGTGTTTGATTTAGAGTTCCAACTACATGTATCCATATAGGAGAAAACAGAGTGAAACCTAAACATGAAAACGGTTACTGCAAAGAAAGGTTTAACCTAGAAGAACGAAATTTGGTGAGCCAAGTGGGACTGGTGTACTGATCATTACCTGCAAGTATCATCAAGATTGGGTGAAAAAATGTTTGCTGAGATTTCAGGAAACTCGTAGTTTTTTGGAAGCTTGGCAACCCATTTCAATGAATGTGATTCTCATCAGTCTCTGCTTTGGGCTACTTCCATAGGACACAAACCACAGCGATAGAACTTGGAACTGCATTATTGTGTCAAGTTTCAAAGAGCTAGCACAAACCGTGTTTGATTTAGAGTTCCAACTACATGTATCCATATAGGATAAACCAGAGTGAAACCTAAACAAGAAAACGGTTACTGCAAAGGAACGGTTTAACCTAGAAGAACGAAATTTGGTCATCCAAGTGGGACTGGTGTACTGATCATTACCTGCCAGTATCATCAAGATTGGGTGAAAAAATGTTTGCTGAGATTTCAGGAAACTCGTAGTTTTTTGGAAGCTTGGCAACCCATTTCAATGAATTTGATTCTCGTCAGTCTCTTCTTTGGGCTACTTCCATAGGACACAAACCATAGCAATAGAACTTGGAACTACATTATTGTGCCAAGTTTCAAAGAGCTAGCACAAACCGTGCTTGATTTAGAGTTCCAACTACATGTATCCATATAGGAGAAAACAGAGTGAAACCTAAACATGGAAACGGTTAGTGCAAAGGAACGGTTTAACCTAGTAGAACGAAATTTGGTGAGCCAAGTGGGATTGGTGTACTGATCATTACCTGCCAGTATCATGAAGATTTGGTGAAAAACTCTTTGCTGAGATTTCCGGAAACTCGTAGTTTTTTGGAAGCTTGGCAACCCCTTTCAATGAAAGTGATTCTCGTCAGTCTCTGCTTGGGGCTACTTCCATAGGACACAAACCATAGCGATAGAACTTGGAACTACATTATTATGCCAAGTTTCAAAGAACTAGCACAAACCGTGTTTGATTTAGAGTTCCAACTACATGTATCCATATAGGAGAAAACAGAGTGAAACCTAAACATGAAAACGGTTACTGCAAAGGTACGGTTTAACCTAGAAGAACGATATTTGGGGAGCCAAGTGGGATTGGTGTACTGATCATTACCTGCCAGTATCATGAAGATTTGGTGAAAAACTCTTTGCTGAGATTTCAGGAAACTCGTAGTTTTTTGGAAGCTTGGCAACCCATTTCAATGAATGTGATTCTCGTCAGTCTCTGCTTTGGGCTACTTCCATAGGACACAAACCATAGCGATAGAACTTGGAACTGCATTATTGTGTCAAGTTTCAAAGAGCTAGCACAAACCGTGTTTGATTTAGAGTTCCAACTACATGTATTCATATAGGAGAAAACAGAGTGAAACCTAAACATGAAAACGGTTACTGCAAAGGAACGGTTTAACCTAGAAGAACGAAATTTGATGAGCCAAGTGGGATTGGTGTACTGATCATTACCTGCCAGTATCATCAAGATTGGGTGAAAAAATTTTTGCCTAGATTTCAGGAAACTCGTAGTTTTTGGAAGCTTGGCAACCCCTTTCAATGAATGTGATTCTCGTCAGTCTCTGCTTGGGGATAGTTCAATAGGACACAAACCATAGCAATAGAACGTGGAACTACATTATTGTTCCAAGTTTCAAATAGCCAGCACAAACCGTGCTTGATTTAGAGTTCCAACTACATGTATCCATATAGGAGAAAACAGAGTGAAACCTAAACATGGAAACGGTTACTGCAAAGGAACGGTTTAACCTAGAAGATCGAAATTTGGTGAGCCAAGTGGGATTGGTGTACTGATCATTACCTGCCAGTATCATGAAGATTGGTTGAAAAACTCTTTGCTGAGATTTCCGGAAACTCGTAGTTTTTTGGAAGCTTGGCAACCCCTTTCAATGAAAGTTTTTCTCGACAGTCTCTGCTTGGGGCTACTTCAATAGGACACAAACCATAGCGATAGAACTTGGAACTACATTATTGTGCCAAGTTTCAAAGAACTAGCACAAACCGTGTTTGATTTAGAGTTCCAACTACATGTATCCATATAGGAGAAAACAGAGTGAAACCTAAACATGAAAACGGTTACTGCAAAGAACGGTTTAACCTAGAAGAACCAAAATTGGTGAGCCAAGTGGGACTGGTGTACTGATCATTACCTGCAAGTATCATCAAGATTGGGTGAAAAAATGTTTGCTGCGATTTCAGGAAACTCGTAGTTTTTTGGAAGCTTGGCAACCCTTTTCAATGAATGTGATTCTCGTCAGTCTCTGCTTGGGGCTACTTCAATAGGACACAAACCATAGCGATAGAACTTGGAACTACATTATTGTGCCAAGTTTCAAAGAGCTAGCACAAACCGTGTTTGATTTAGAGTTCAACTACATGTATCCATATAGGAGAAAACAGAGTGAAACCTAAACATGAAAACGGTTACTGCAAATAAACGGTTTAACATAGAAGAACGAATTTTGATGAGCCAAGTGGAATTGGTGTAGTGATCATTACCAGCAGTATCATCAAGATTGGGTGAAAAAATGTTTGCTGAGATTTCCGGAAACTAGTAGTTTTTTGGAAGCTTGGCAACCCCTATCAATGAAAGTGATTCTCGTCAGTCTCTGCTTGGGGCCACTTAAGTAGGACACAAACCATAGGGATAGAACTTGGAACTACATTATTGTGCCAAGTTTCAAAGAGCTAGCACAAACCGTGTTTGATTTAGAGTTCCAACTACATGTATCCATATAGGAGAAAACAGAGTGAAACCTAAAATTGAAAACGGTTACTGCAAAGGAACGGTTTAACCTAGAAGAACGAAATTTGATGAGCCAAGTGGGATTGGTGTACTGATCATTACCTGCCAGTATCATCAAGATTGGGTGAAAAAATGTTTGCTGAGATTTCAGGAAACTAGTAGTTTTTTGGAAGCTTGGCAACCCCTTTCAATGAATGTGATTCTCGTCAGTCTCTGCTTGGGGCTACTTCAATGGGACACAAACCAAAGCAATAGAACTTGGAACTACATTATTGTGCCAAGTTTCAAAGAGCTAGCACAAACCGTGTTTGATTCAGAGTTCCAACTACATATATCCATATAGGAGAAAACAGAGTGAAACCTAAACATGAAAACGGTTACTGCAAAGGACGGTTTACCCTTGAAGAAAGAAATTTGGTCAGCCAAGTGGGACTGGTGTAGTGATCATTACTTGCAAATATCATCAAGATTGGGTGAAAAAATGTTTGCTGGATTTCCGGAAACTCGTAGTTTTTGGAAGCTTGGCAACCCCTTTCAATGAATTTGATTCTCGTCAGTCTCTGCTTGGGGCTACTTCAATAGGACACAAACCATAGCGATAGAACTTGGAACTACATTATTGTGGCAAGTTTCAAAGAACTAGCACAAACCGTGTTTGATTTAGAGTTCCAACTACATGTATCCATATAGGAGAAAACAGAGTGAAACCTAAACATGAAAAAGGTTACTGCAAAGAACGGTTTAACCTAGAAGAACGAAATTTGGTGAGCCAAGTGGGACTGGTGTACTGATCATTACCTGCCAGTATCATCAAGATTGGGTCATAAAATGTTTGCTGAGATTTCAGGAAACTCGTAGTTTTTTGGAAGCTTGGCAACCCATTTCAATGAATGTGATTCTCATCAGTCTCTGCTTTGGGCTACTTCCATAGGACACAAACCATAGCGATAGAACTTGGAACTGCATTATTGTGTCAAGTTTCAAAGAGCTAGCACAAACCATGTTTGATTTAGAGTTCCAACTACATGTATCCATATAGGATAAAACAGAGTGAAAGCTAAACATGAAAACGGTTACTGCAAAGGAACGGTTTAACGTACAAGAACGAAATTTGGTCATCCAAGTGGGACTGCTGTACTGATCATTACCTGCAAGTATCATCAAGATTGGGTGAAAAAATGTTTGCTGAGATTTCAGGAAACTCGTAGTTTTTTGGAAGCTTGGCAACCCCTTTCAATGAATGTGATTCTCGTCAGTCTCTGCTTGGGGCTACTTCAATAGGACACAAACCATAGCGATAGAACTTGGAACTGCATTATTGTGTCATGTTTCAAGGAGCTAGCACAAACCGTGTTTGATTTAGAGTTCCAACTACATGTATCCATATAGGAGAAAACAGAGTGAAACCTAAACATGAAAACGGTTACTGCAAAGAACGGTTTAACCTAGAAGAACGAAATTTGGTGAGCCAAGTGGGACTGGTGTACTGATCATTACCTGCAAGTATCATCAAGATTGGGTGAAAAAATGTTTGCTGCGATTTCAGGAAACTCGAGGTGTTTTGGAAGCTTGGCAACCCATTTCAATGTATGTGATTCTCATCAGTCACTGCTTTGGGCTACTTCCATAGGACACAAACCACAGCGATAGAACTTGGAACTGCATTATTGTGTCAAGTTTCAAAGAGCTAGCACAAACCGTGTTTGATTTAGAGTTCCAACTACATGTATCCATATAGGATAAACCAGAGTGAAACCTAAACATGAAAACGGTTACTGCAAAGAACGGTATAACCTAGAAGAACGAAATTTGGTCAGCCAAGTGGGACTGGTGTACTGATCATTACCTGACAGTATCATCAAGATTGGGTGAAAAAATGTTTGCTGAGATTTCAGGAAACTCGTAGTTTTTTGTAAGCTTGGCAACCCATTTCACTGAATGTGATTCTCGTCAGTCTCTGCTTTGGGCTACTTCCATAGGACACAAACCATAGCGATAGAACTTGGAACTGCATTATTGTGTCAAGTTTCAAAGAGCTAGCACAAACCGTGTTTGATTTAGAGTTCCAACTACATGTATCCATATAGGAGAAAGCAGAGTGAAACCTAAACATGAAAACGGTTACTGCAAAGGACGGTTTAACCTTGAAGAACGAAATTTGGTCAGCCAAGTGGGACTGGTGTAGTGATCATTACTTGCAAGTATCATCAAGATTGGGTGAAAAACTGTTTGCTGAGATTTCCGGAAACTCGTAGTTTTTGGAAGCTTCGCAACCCTTTCAATGAATGTGATTCTCGTCAGTCTCTGCTTGGGGCTAGTTCAATAGGACACAAACCATAGCAATAGAACTTGGAACTACATTATTGTGCCAAGTTTCAAATAGCTAGCACAAACCGTGCTTGATTTTAGAGTTCCAACTACATGTATCCATATAGGAGAAAACAGAGTGAAACCTAAACATGAAAACGGTTACTGCAAAGGAACGATTTAACCTAGAAGAACGAATTTTGATGAGCCAAGTGGAATTGGTGTAGTGATCATTACCAGCAGTATCATCAAGATTGGGTGAAAAACCGTTTGCTGAGATATTCCGGAAAATCGTAGTTTTTGGAAGCTTGGCAACCCCTTTCAATGAATGTGATTCTTGTCAGTCTCTGCTTGGGGCTAGTTCAATAGGACACAAACCATAGCAATAGAACTTGGAACTACACTATTGTGCCAAGTTTCAAATAGCTAGCACAAAACCGTGCTTGATTTAGAGTTCCAACTACATGTATCCATATAGGAGAAAACAGAGTGAAACCTAAACATGAAAAACGGTTACTGCAAAGAGCGGTATAACCTAGAAGAACGAAATTTGGTGATCCAAGTGGGACTGGTGTATTGATCATTACCTGCCAGTATCATCAAGATTGGGTGAAAAAATGTTTGCTGAGATTTCAGGAAACTCGTAAGTTTTTGGAAGCTTGGCAACCCATTTCAATGAATGTGATTCTCGTCAGTCTCTGCTTTGGCTACTTCCATAGGACACAAACCATAGCGATAGAACTTGGAACTGCATTATTGTGTCAAGTTTCAAGGAGCTAGCACAAACTGTGTTTGATTTAGAGTTCCAACTACATGTATCCATATAGGAGAAAACAGAGTGAAACCTAAACATGAAAACGGTTACTGCAAAGAGCGGTATAACCTAGAAGAACGAAATTTGGTGATCCAAGTGGGACTGGTGTACTGATCATTACCTGCCAGTATCATCAAGATTGGGTGAAAAAATGTTTGCTGCGATTTCAGGAAACTCGTAGTTTTTTGGAAGCTTGGCAACCCATTTCAATGAATGTGATTCTCATCAGTCTCTCTTTGGGCTACTTCCATAGGACACAAACCACAGCGATAGAACTTGGAACTGCATTATTGTGTCAAGTTTCAAAGAGCTAGCACAAACCGTGTTTGATTTAGAGTTCCAACTACATGTATCCATATAGGAGAAAACAGAGTGAAACCTAAACATGAAAACGGTTACTGCAAAGGAACGGTTTAACCTAGAAGAACGAATTTTGATGGGCCAATGGAATTGGTGGAGTGATCATTACCCAGCATTATCATCATGATTGGGTCAAAAAATGTTTGCTGAGATTTCCGGAAACTAGTATTTTTTTCGAAGCTTGGCAACCCTTTCAATGAAAGTGATTCTCGTCAGTCTCTGCTTGGGGCTACCTAAACAGGACACAAACCATAGAAATAGAACTTGGAACTACATTATTGTGCCAAGTTTCAAATAGCTAGCACACACCGTGCTTGATTTAGAGTTCCAACTACATGTATCCATATAGGAGAAAACAGAGTGAAATCTAAACATGGAAACGGTTACTGCAAAGGAACGGTTTAACCTAGAAGAACGAAATTTTGGTGAGCCAAGTGGGACTGGTGTACTGATCATTACCTGCAAGTATCATCAAGATTGGGTGAAAAACTCTTTGCTGAGATTTCCGGAAACTCGTAGTTTTTTGGAAGCTTGGCAACCCCTTTCAATGAAAGTGATTCTCGTCAGTCTCTGCTTGGGGCTACTTCCATAGGACACAAACCATAGCGATAGAACTTGGAACTACATTATTGTGCCAAGTTTCAAAGACCTAGCACAAACCGTGTTTGATTTAGAGTTCCAACTACATGTATCCATATAGGAGAAAACAGAGTGAAACCTAAACATAAAAACGGTTACTGCAAAGAACGGTATAACCTAGAAGAACGAAATTTGGTGAGCCAAGTGGGACTGGTGTACTGATCATTACCTGCCAGTATCATCAAGTTTGGGTGAAAAAATATTTGCTGAGATTTCAGGAAACTCGTAGTTTTTGGAAGCTTGGCAACCCCTTTCAATGAATGTGATTCTCGTCAGTCTCTGCTTGGGGCTAGTTCAATAGGACACAAACCATAGCAATAGAACTTGGAACTACATTATTGTGCAAGTTTCAAATAGCCAGCACAATCCGTGCTGATTTAGAGTTCCAACTACATGTATCCATATCGGAGAAAACAGAGTGAAACCTAAACATGGAAAGGGTTACTGCAAAGGAAACGGTTTAACCTAGAAGATCGAAATTTGGTGAGCCAAGTGGATTGGTGTACTGATCATTACCTGCCAGTATCATGAAGATTGGGGTGAAAAACTCTTTGCTGAGATTTCCGGAAACTCGTAGTTTTTTGGAAGCTTGGCAACCCCTTTCAATGAAAGTTTTTCTCGTCAGTCTCTGCTTGGGGCTACTTCAATAGGACACAAACCATAGCGATAGAACTTGGAACTACATTATTGTGCCAAGTTTCAAAGAACTAGCACAAACCGTGTTTGATTTAGAGTTCCAACTACATGTATCCATATAGGAGGAAAACAGAGTGAAACCTAAACATGAAAACGGTTACTGCAAAGAACGGTTTAACCTAGAAGAACGAAATTTGGTGAGCCAAGTGGGACTGGTGTACTGATCATTACCTGCAAGTATCATCAAGATTGGGTGAAAAAATGTTTGCTGAGATTTCAGGAAACTCGTAGTTTTTTGGAAGCTTGGCAACCCATTTCACTGAATGTGATTCTCATCAGTCTCTGCTTTGGGCTACTTCCATAGGGACACAAACCACAGCGATAGAACTTGGAACTGCATTATTGTGTCACGTTTCAAAGAGCTAGCACAACCGTGTTTGATTTAGAGTTCCAACTACATGTATCCATATAGGATAAACCAGAGTGAAACCTAAACATGAAAACGGTTACTGCAAAGGAACGGTTTAACCTAGAAGAACGAAAATTTGGTCATCTAAGTGGGACTGCTGTACTGATCATTACCTGCAAGTATCATCAACATTGGGTGAAAAAATGTTTGCTGAGATTTCAGGAAACTCGTAGGTTTTTTGGAAGCTTGGCAACCCCTTTCAATGAATGTGATTCTCGTCAGTCTCTGCTTGGGGCTACTTCAATAGGACACAAACCATAGCGATAGAACTTGGAACTACATTATTGTGCCAAGTTTCAAAGAGCTAGCACAAACCGTGTTTGATTTAGAGTTCCAACTACATGTATCCATATAGGAGAAAACAGAGTGAAACCTAAACATGAAAACGGTTACTGCAAAGGACGGTTTACCCTTGAAGAACGAAATTTGGTCAGCCAGTGGGACTGGTGTAGTGATCATTACTTGCAAGTATCATCAAGATTGGGTGAAAAAATGTTTGCTGGATTTCCGGAAACTCGTAGTTTTTGGAAGCTTGGCAACCCCTTTCAATGAATGTGATTCTCGTCAGTCTCTGCTTGGGCTACTTCAATAGGACACAAACCATAGTGATAGAACTTGGAACTACATTATTGTGCCAAGTTTCAAAGAACTAGCACAAACCGTGTTTGATTTAGAGTTCCAACTACATGTATCCATATAGGAGAAAACAGAGTGAAACCTAAACATGAAAACGGTTACTGCAAAGAACGGTTATAACCTAGAAGAACGAAATTTGGTGAGCCAAGTGGGATTGGTGTACTGATCATTACCTGCCAGTATCATGAAGATTTGGTGAAAAACTCTTTGCTGAGATTTCCGGAAACTCGTAGTTTTTTTGGAAGCTTGGCAACCGCTTTCAATGAAAGTGATTCTCGTCAGTCTCTGCTTTGGGGCTACTTCCATAGGACACAAACCATAGCGATAGAACTTGGAACTACATTATTATGCCAAGTTTCAAAGAACTAGCACAAACCGTGTTTGATTTAGAGTTCCAACTACATGTATCCATATAGGAGAAAACAGAGTGAAACCTAAACAATAAAAACGGTTACTGCAAAGAACGGTATAACCTAGAAGAACGAAATTTGGTGAGCCAAGTGGGACTGGTGTACTGATCATTACCGGCCAGTATCATCAAGATTGGGTGAAAAAATATTTGCTGAGATTTCAGGAAACTCGTAGTTTTTGGAAGCTTGGCAACCCTTTCAATGAATGTGATTCTCGTCAGTCTCTGCTTGGGCTAGTTCAATAGGACACAAACCATAGCAATAGAACTTGGAACTACATTATTGTTCCAAGTTTCAAATAGCCAGCACAAACCGTGCTTGATTTAGAGTTCCAACTACATGTATCCATATAGGAGAAAACAGAGTGAAACCTAAACATGGAAACGGTTACTGCAAAGGAACGGTTTAACCTAGAAGATCGAAATTTGGTGAGCCAAGTGGGATTGGTGTACTGATCATTACCTGCCAGTATCATGAAGATTGGGTTGAAAAACTCTTTGCTGAGATTTCCGGAAACTCGTAGTTTTTTGGAAGCTTGGCAACCCCATTCAATGAAAGTTTTTCTCGACAGTCTCTGCTTGGGGCTACTTCAATAGGACACAAACCATAGCGATAGAACTTTGAACTACATTATTGTGCCAAGTTTCAAAGAGCTAGCACAAACCGTGTTTGATTTACAGTTCCAACTACATGTATCCATATAGGAGAAAACAGAGTGAAACCTAAACATGAAAACGGTTACTGCAAAGGAACGGTTTAACCTAGAAGAACGAAATATGGTGAGCCAAGTGGGATTGGTGTACTGATCATTACCTGCCAGTATCATGAAGATTGGGTGACTGAGATTTCCGGAAACTCGTAGTTTTTTGGAAGCTTGGCAACCCCTTTCAATGAAAGTGATTCTCGTCAGTCTCTGCTTGGGGCTACTTCAATAGGACACAAACCATAGCGATAGAACTTGGAACTACATTATTTTGGCAAGTTTCAAAGAACTAGCACAAACCGTGTTTGATTTAGAGTTCCAACTACATGTATCCATATAGGAGAAAACAGAGTGAAACCTAAACATGAAAACGGTTACTGCAAAGAGCGGTATAACCTAGAAGAACGAAATTTGGTGAGCCAAGTGGGACTGGTGTACTGATCATTACCTGCCAGTATCATCAAGATTGGGTGAAAAAATGTTTGCTGAGATTTCAGGAAACTCGTAGTTTTTTGGAAGCTTGGCAACCCATTTCAATGAATGTGATTCTCGTCAGTCTCTGCTTTGGGCTACTTCAATAGGACACAAACCATAGCGATAGAACTTGGAACTGCATTATTGTGTCAAGTTTCAAAGAGCTAGCACAAACCGTGTTTGATTTAGAGTTCCAACTACATGTATCCATATAGGAGAAAACAGAGTGAAACCTAAACATGAAAACGGTTACTGCAAAGAACGGTATAACCTAGAAGAACGAAATTTGGTCAGCCAAGTGGGACTGGTGTACTGATCATTACCTGACAGTATCATCAAGATTGGGTGAAAAAATGTTTGCTGAGATTTCAGGAAACTCGTAGTTTTTTGAAGCTTGGCAACCCATTTCACTGAATGTGATTCTCGTCAGTCTCTGCTTTGGGCTACTTCCATAGGACACAAACCATAGCGATAGAACTTGAAACTGCATTATTGTGTCAAGTTTCAAAGAGCTAGCACAAACCGTGTTTGATTTAGAGTTCCAACTACATGTATCCATATAGGAGAAAACAGAGTGAAACCTAAACATGAAAACGGTTACTGCAAAGGACGGTTTAACCTTGAAGAACGAAATTTGGTCAGCCAAGTGGGACTGGTGTAGTGATCATTACTTGCAAGTATCATCAAGATTGGGTGAAAAACTGTTTGCTGAGATTTCCGGAAACTCGTAGTTTTTGGAAGCTTCGCAACCCTTTCAATGAATGTGATTCTCGTCAGTCTCTGCTTGGGGCTAGTTCAATAGGACACAAACCATAGCAATAGAACTTGGAACTACATTATTGTGCCAAGTTTCAAATAGCTAGCACAAACCGTGCTTGATTTAGAGTTCCAAATACATGTATCCATATAGGAGAAAACAGAGTGAAACCTAAACATGAAAACGGTTACTGCAAAGGAACGGTTTAACCTAGAAGAACGAATTTTGATGAGCCAAGTGGAATTGGTGTAGTGATCATTACCAGCAGTATCATCAAGATTGGGTGAAAAAATGTTTGCTGAGATTTCCGGAAACTCGTAGTTTTTGGAAGCTTGGCAACCCCTTTCAATGAATGTGATTCTCGTAAGTCTCTGCTTTTGGCTAGTTCAATAGGACACAAACCATAGCAATAGAACTTGGAACTACACTATTGTGCCAAGTTTCAAATAGCTAGCACAAACCGTGCTTGATTTAGAGTTCCAACTACATGTATCCATATAGGAGAAAACAGAGTGAAACCTAAACATGAAAACGGTTACTGCAAAGAGCGGTATAACCTAGAAGAACGAAATTTGGTGAGCCAAGTGGGACTGGTGTTCTGATCATTACCTGCCAGTATCATCAAGATTGGGTGAAAAAATGTTTGCTGAGATTTCAGGAAACTAGTAGTTTTTTGGAAGCTTGGCAACCCATTTCAATGAATGTGATTCTCGTCAGTCTCTGCTTTGGGCTACTTCCATAGGACACAAACCATAGCGATAGAACTTGGAACTGCATTATTGTGTCAAGTTTCAAAGAGCTAGCACAAACCGTGTTTGATTTAGAGTTCCAAGTACATGTATCCATATAGGAGAAAACAGAGTGAAACCTAAACATGAAAACGGTTACTGCAAAGGAACGGTTTAACCTAGAAGAACGAAATTTGGTGAGCCAAGTGGGATTGGTGTACTGATCATTAACTGCCAGTATCATCAAGATTGGGTGAAAAAATGTTTGCTGAGATTTCAGGAAACTCGTAGTTTTTTGGAACCTTGGCAACCCATTTCAATGAATGTGATTCTCGTCAGTCTCTGCTTTGGTCTACTTCCATAGGACACAAACCATAGCAATAGAACTTGGAACTACATTATTGTGCCAAGTTTCAAAGCGCTAGCACAAACCGTGTTTGATTTACAGTTCCAACTACGTGTATCCATATAGGAGAAAACAGAGTGAAACCTAAACATGAAAACGGTTACTGCAAAGGAACGGTTTAACCTAGAAGAACGAAATATGGTGAGCCAAGTGGGATTGGTGTACTGATCATTACCTGCCAGTATCATGAAGATTGGGTGAAAAACTCTTTGCTGAGATTTCCGGAAACTCGTAGTTTTTTGGAAGCTTGGCAACCCCTTTCAATGAAAGTGATTCTCGTCAGTCTCTGCTTGGGGCTACTTCAATAGGACACAAACCATAGCGATAGAACTTGGAACTACATTATTGTGGCAAGTTTCAAAGAACTAGCACAAACCGTGTTTGATTTAGAGTTCCAACTACATGTATCCATATAGGAGAAAACAGAGTGAAACTAAACATGAAAACGGTTACTGCAAAGAGCGGTATAACCTAGAAGAACGAAATTTGGTGAGCCAAGTGGGACTGGTGTACTGATCATTACCTGCCAGTATCATCAAGATTGGTTGAAAAAATGTTTGCTGAGATTTCAGGAAACTCGTAGTTTTTTGGAAGCTTGGCAACCCATTTCAATGAATGTGATTCTCGTCAGTCTCTGCTTTGGGCTACTTCAATAGGACACAAACCATAGCGATAGAACTTGGAACTGCATTATTGTGTCAAGTTTCAAAGAGCTAGCACAAACCGTGTTTGATTTAGAGTTCCAACTACATGTATCCATATAGGAGAAAAAAGAGTGAAACCTAAAATTGAAAACGGTTACTGCAAAGGAACGGTTTAACCTAGAAGAATGAAATTTGGTCAGCCAAGTGGGACTGGTGTAGTGATCATTACTTGCAAGTATCATCAAGATTGGGTGAAAAACTGTTTGCTGAGATTTTCCGGAAACTCGTAGTTTTTGGAAGCTTCGCAACCCTTTCAATGAATGTGATTCTCGTCAGTCTCTGCTTGGGGCTAGTTCAATAGGACACAAACCATAGCAATAGAACTTGGAACTACATTATTGTGCCAAGTTTCAAATAGCTAGCACAAACCGTGCTTGATTTAGAGTTCCAAATACATGTATCCATATAGGAGAAAACAGAGTGAAACCTAAACATGAAAACGGTTACTGCAAAGGAACGGTTTAACCTAGAAGAACGAATTTTGATGAGCCAAGTGGAATTGGTGTAGTGATCATTACCAGCAGTATCATCAAGATTGGGTGAAAAAATGTTTGCTGAGATTTCCGGAAACTCGTAGTTTTGGAAGCTTGGCAACCCATTTCAATGAATGTGATTCTCGTCAGTCTCTGCTTTGTGCTACTTCCATAGGACACAAACCATAGCGATAGAACTTGGAACTGCATTATTGTGTCAAGTTTCAAAGAGCTAGCACAAACCGTGTTTGATTTAGAGTTCCAACTACATGTATTCATATAGGAGAAAACAGAGTGAAACCTAAACATGAAAACGGTTACTGCAAAGGAACGGTTTAACCTAGAAGAACGAAATTTGATGAGCCAAGTGGGATTGGTGTACTGATCATTACCTGCCAGTATCATCAAGATTGGGTGAAAAAATATTTGCTGAGATTTCAGGAAACTCGTAGTTTTTGGAAGCTTGGCATCCCCTTTCAATGAATGTGATTCTCGTCAGTCTCTGCTTGGGGCTAGTTCAATAGGACACAAACCATAGCAATAGAACTTGGAACTACATTATTGTTCCAAGTTTCAAATAGCCAGCACAAACCGTGCTTGATTTAGAGTTCCAACTACATGTATCCCATATAGGAGAAAACAGAGTGAAACCTAAACATGGAAACGGTTACTGCAAAGGAACGGTTTAACCTAGAAGATCGAAATTTGGTGAGCCAAGTGGGATTGGAGTACTGATCATTACCTGCCAGTATCATGAAGATTGGGTGAAAAACTCTTTGCTGAGATTTCCGGAAACTCGTAGTTTTTTGGAAGCTTGGCAACCCCATTCAATGAAAGTTTTTCTCGACAGTCTCTGCTTGGGGCTACTTCAATAGGACACAAACCATAGCGATAGAACTTGGAACTACATTATTGTGCCAAGTTTCAAAGAGCTAGCACAAACCGTGTTTGATTTACAGTTCCAACTACATGTATCCATATAGGAGAAAACAGAGTGAAACCTAAACATGAAAACGGTTACTGCAAAGGAACGGTTTAACCTAGAAGAACGAAATATGGTGAGCCAAGTGGGATTGGTGTACTGATCATTACCTGCCAGTATCATGAAGATTGGGTGAAAAACTCTTTGCTGAGATTTCCGGAAACTCGTAGTTTTTTGGAAGCTTGGCAACCCCTTTCAATGAAAGTGATTCTCGTCAGTCTCTGCTTGGGGCTACTTCAATAGGACACAAACCATAGCGATAGAACTTGGAACTACATTATTGTGGCAAGTTTCAAAGAACTAGCACAAACCGTGTTTGATTTAGAGTTCCAACTACATGTATCCATATAGGAGAAAACAGAGTGAAACCTAAACATGAAAACGGTTACTGCAAAGAGCGGTATAACCTAGAAGAACGAAATTTGGTGAGCCAAGTGGGACTGGTGTACTGATCATTACCTGCCAGTATCATCAAGATTGGGTGAAAAAATGTTTGCTGAGATTTCAGGAAACTCGTAGTTTTTTGGAAGCTTGGCAACCCCATTTCAATGAATGTGATTCTCGTCAGTCTCTGCTTTGGGCTACTTCAATAGGACACAAACCATAGCGATAGAACTTGGAACTGCATTATTGTGTCAAGTTTGAAAGAGCTAGCACAAACCGTGTTTGATTTAGAGTTCCAACTACATGTATCCATATAGGAGAAAACAGAGTGAAACCTAAACATGAAAACGGTTACTGCAAAGAACGGTATAACCTAGAAGAACGAAATTTGGTCAGCCAAGTGGGACTGGTGTACTGATCATTACCTGACAGTATCATCAAGATTGGGTGAAAAAATGTTTGCTGAGATTTCAGGAAACTCGTAGTTTTATGGAAGCTTGGCAACCCATTTCACTGAATGTGATTCTCGTCAGTCTCTGCTTTGGGCTACTTCCATAGGACACAAACCATAGCGATAGAACTTGAAACTGCATTATTGTGTCAAGTTTCAAAGAGCTAGCACAAACCGTGTTTGATTTAGAGTTCCAACTACATGTATCCATATAGGAGAAAACAGAGTGAAACCTAAACATGAAAACGGTTACTGCAAAGGACGGTTTAACCTTGAAGAACGAAATTTGGTCAGCCAAGTGGGACTGGTGTAGTGATCATTACTTGCAAGTATCATCAAGATTGGGTGAAAAACTGTTTGCTGAGATTTTCCGGAAACTCGTAGTTTTTGGAAGCTTCGCAACCCTTTCAATGAATGTGATTCTCGTCAGTCTCTGCTTGGGGCTAGTTCAATAGGACACAAACCATAGCAATAGAACTTGGAACTACATTATTGTGCCAAGTTTCAAATAGCTAGCACAAACCGTGCTTGATTTAGAGTTCCAAATACATGTATCCATATAGGAGAAAACAGAGTGAAACCTAAACATGAAAACGGTTACTGCAAAGGAACGGTTTAACCTAGAAGAACGAATTTTGATGAGCCAAGTGGAATTGGTGTAGTGATCATTACCAGCAGTATCATCAAGATTGGGTGAAAAAATGTTTGCTGAGATTTCCGGAAACTCGTAGTTTTTGGAAGCTTGGCAACCCCTTTCAATGAATGTGATTCTCGTAAGTCTCTGCTTTTGGCTAGTTCAATAGGACACAAACCATAGCAATAGAACTTGGAACTACACTATTGTGCCACGTTTCAAATAGCTAGCACAAACCGTGCTTGATTTAGAGTTCCAACTACATGTATCCATATAGGAGAAAACAGAGTGAAACCTAAACATGAAAACGGTTACTGCAAAGAGCGGTATAACCTAGAAGAACGAAATTTGGTGAGCCAAGTGGGACTGGTGTTCTGATCATTACCTGCCAGTATCATCAAGATTGGGTGAAAAAATGTTTGCTGAGATTTCAGGAAACTAGTAGTTTTTTGGAAGCTTGGCAACCCATTTCAATGAATGTGATTCTCGTCAGTCTCTGCTTTGGGCTACTTCCATAGGACACAAACCATAGCGATAGAACTTGGAACTGCATTATTGTGTCAAGTTTCAAAGAGCTAGCACAAACCGTGTTTGATTTAGAGTTCCAAGTACATGTATCCATATAGGAGAAAACAGAGTGAAACCTAAACATGAAAACGGTTACTGCAAAGGAACGGTTTAACCTAGAAGAACGAAATTTGGTGAGCCAAGTGGGATTGGTGTACTGATCATTAACTGCCAGTATCATCAAGATTGGGTGAAAAAATGTTTGCTGAGATTTCAGGAAACTCGTAGTTTTTTGGAACCTTGGCAACCCATTTCAATGAATGTGATTCTCGTCAGTCTCTGCTTTGGGCTACTTCCATAGGACACAAACCATAGCAATAGAACTTGGAACTACATTATTGTGCCAAGTTTCAAAGCGCTAGCACAAACCGTGTTTGATTTACAGTTCCAACTACGTGTATCCATATAGGAGAAAACAGAGTGAAACCTAAACATGAAAACGGTTACTGCAAAGGAACGGTTTAACCTAGAAGAACGAAATATGGTGAGCCAAGTGGGATTGGTGTACTGATCATTACCTGCCAGTATCATGAAGATTGGGTGAAAAACTCTTTGCTGAGATTTCCGGAAACTCGTAGTTTTTTGGAAGCTTGGCAACCCCTTTCAATGAAAGTGATTCTCGTCAGTCTCTGCTTGGGGCTACTTCAATAGGACACAAACCATAGCGATAGAACTTGGAACTACATTATTGTGCCAAGTTTCAAAGAACTAGCACAAACCGTGTTTGATTTAGAGTTCCAACTACATGTATCCATATAGGAGAAAACAGAGTGAAACCTAAACATGAAAACGGTTACTGCAAAGAGCGGTATAACCTAGAAGAACGAAATTTGGTGAGCCAAGTGGGACTGGTGTACTGATCATTACCTGCCAGTATCATCAAGATTGGGTGAAAAAATGTTTGCTGAGATTTCAGGAAACTCGTAGTTTTTTGGAAGCTTGGCAACCCATTTCAATGAATGTGATTCTCGTCAGTCTCTGCTTTGGGCTACTTCAATAGGACACAAACCATAGCGATAGAACTTGGAACTGCATTATTGTGTCAAGTTTCAAAGAGCTAGCACAAACCGTGTTTGATTTAGAGTTCCAACTACATGTATCCATATAGGAGAAAAAAGAGTGAAACCTAAAATTGAAAACGGTTACTGCAAAGGAACGGTTTAACCTAGAAGAATGAAATTTGGTCAGCCAAGTGGGACTGGTGTAGTGATCATTACTTGCAAGTATCATCAAGATTGGGTGAAAAACTGTTTGCTGAGATTTCCGGAAACTCGTAGTTTTTGGAAGCTTCGCAACCCTTTCAATGAATGTGATTCTCGTCAGTCTCTGCTTGGGGCTAGTTCAATAGGACACAAACCATAGCAATAGAACTTGGAACTACATTATTGTGCCAAGTTTCAAATAGCTAGCACAAACCGTGCTTGATTTAGAGTTCCAAATACATGTATCCATATAGGAGAAAACAGAGTGAAACCTAAACATGAAAACGGTTACTGCAAAGGAACGGTTTAACCTAGAAGAACGAATTTTGATGAGCCAAGTGGAATTGGTGTAGTGATCATTACCAGCAGTATCATCAAGATTGGGTGAAAAAATGTTTGCTGAGATTTCCGGAAACTCGTAGTTTTTGGAAGCTTGGCAACCCATTTCAATGAATGTGATTCTCGTCAGTCTCTGCTTTGGGCTACTTCCATAGGACACAAACCATAGCGATAGAACTTGGAACTGCATTATTGTGTCAAGTTTCAAAGAGCTAGCACAAACCGTGTTTGATTTAGAGTTCCAACTACATGTATTCATATAGGAGAAAACAGAGTGAAACCTAAACATGAAAACGGTTACTGCAAAGGAACGGTTTAACCTAGAAGAACGAAATTTGATGAGCCAAGTGGGATTGGTGTACTGATCATTACCTGCCAGTATCATCAAGATTGGGTGAAAAAATATTTGCTGAGATTTCAGGAAACTCGTAGTTTTTGGAAGCTTGGCATCCCCTTTCAATGAATGTGATTCTCGTCAGTCTCTGCTTGGGGCTAGTTCAATAGGACACAAACCATAGCAATAGAACTTGGAACTACATTATTGTTCCAAGTTTCAAATAGCCAGCACAAACCGTGCTTGATTTAGAGTTCCAACTACATGTATCCATATAGGAGAAAACAGAGTGAAACCTAAACATGGAAACGGTTACTGCAAAGGAACGGTTTAACCTAGAAGATCGAAATTTGGTGAGCCAAGTGGGATTGGAGTACTGATCATTACCTGCCAGTATCATGAAGATTGGGTGAAAAACTCTTTGCTGAGATTTCCGGAAACTCGTAGTTTTTTGGAAGCTTGGCAACCCCATTCAATGAAAGTTTTTCTCGACAGTCTCTGCTTGGGGCTACTTCAATAGGACACAAACCATAGCGATAGAACTTGGAACTACATTATTGTGCCAAGTTTTAAAGAGCTAGCACAAACCGTGTTTGATTTACAGTTCCAACTACATGTATCCATATAGGAGAAAACAGAGTGAAACCTAAACATGAAAACGGTTACTGCAAAGGAACGGTTTAACCTAGAAGAACGAAATATGGTGAGCCAAGTGGGATTGGTGTACTGATCATTACCTGCCAGTATCATGAAGATTGGGTGAAAAACTCTTTGCTGAGATTTCCGGAAACTCGTAGTTTTTTGGAAGCTTGGCAACCCCTTTCAATGAAAGTGATTCTCGTCAGTCTCTGCTTGGGGCTACTTCAATAGGACACAAACCATAGCGATAGAACTTGGAACTACATTATTGTGGCAAGTTTCAAAGAACTAGCACAAACCGTGTTTGATTTAGAGTTCCAACTACATGTATCCATATAGGAGAAAACAGAGTGAAACCTAAACATGAAAACGGTTACTGCAAAGAGCGGTATAACCTAGAAGAACGAAATTTGGTGAGCCAAGTGGGACTGGTGTACTGATCATTACCTGCCAGTATCATCAAGATTGGGTGAAAAAATGTTTGCTGAGATTTCAGGAAACTCGTAGTTTTTTGGAAGCTTGGCAACCCATTTCAATGAATGTGATTCTCGTCAGTCTCTGCTTTGGGCTACTTCAATAGGACACAAACCATAGCGATAGAACTTGGAACTGCATTATTGTGTCAAGTTTCAAAGAGCTAGCACAAACCGTGTTTGATTTAGAGTTCCAACTACATGTATCCATATAGGAGAAAACAGAGTGAAACCTAAACATGAAAACGGTTACTGCAAAGAACGGTATAACCTAGAAGAACGAAATTTGGTCAGCCAAGTGGGACTGGTGTACTGATCATTACCTGACAGTATCATCAAGATTGGGTGAAAAAATGTTTGCTGAGATTTCAGGAAACTCGTAGTTTTTTGGAAGCTTGGCAACCCATTTCACTGAATGTGATTCTCGTCAGTCTCTGCTTTGGGCTACTTCCATAGGACACAAACCATAGCGATAGAACTTGAAACTGCATTATTGTGTCAAGTTTCAAAGAGCTAGCACAAACCGTGTTTGATTTAGAGTTCCAACTACATGTATCCATATAGGAGAAAACAGAGTGAAACCTAAACATGAAAACGGTTACTGCAAAGGACGGTTTAACCTTGAAGAACGAAATTTGGTCAGCCAAGTGGGACTGGTGTAGTGATCATTACTTGCAAGTATCATCAAGATTGGGTGAAAAACTGTTTGCTGAGATTTCCGGAAACTCGTAGTTTTTGGAAGCTTCGCAACCCTTTCAATGAATGTGATTCTCGTCAGTCTCTGCTTGGGGCTAGTTCAATAGGACACAAACCATAGCAATAGAACTTGGAACTACATTATTGTGCCAAGTTTCAAATAGCTAGCACAAACCGTGCTTGATTTAGAGTTCCAAACACATGTATCCATATAGGAGAAAACAGAGTGAAACCTAAACATGAAAACGGTTACTGCAAAGGAACGGTTTAACCTAGAAGAACGAATTTTGATGAGCCAAGTGGAATTGGTGTAGTGATCATTACCAGCAGTATCATCAAGATTGGGTGAAAAAATGTTTGCTGAGATTTCCGGAAACTCGTAGTTTTTGGAAGCTTGGCAACCCCTTTCAATGAATGTGATTCTCGTAAGTCTCTGCTTTTGGCTAGTTCAATAGGACACAAACCATAGCAATAGAACTTGGAACTACACTATTGTGCCAAGTTTCAAATAGCTAGCACAAACCGTGCTTGATTTAGAGTTCCAACTACATGTATCCATATAGGAGAAAACAGAGTGAAACCTAAACATGAAAACGGTTACTGCAAAGAGCGGTATAACCTAGAAGAACGAAATTTGGTGAGCCAAGTGGGACTGGTGTTCTGATCATTACCTGCCAGTATCATCAAGATTGGGTGAAAAAATGTTTGCTGAGATTTCAGGAAACTAGTAGTTTTTTGGAAGCTTGGCAACCCATTTCAATGAATGTGATTCTCGTCAGTCTCTGCTTTGGGCTACTTCCATAGGACACAAACCATAGCGATAGAACTTGGAACTGCATTATTGTGTCAAGTTTCAAAGAGCTAGCACAAACCGTGTTTGATTTAGAGTTCCAAGTACATGTATCCATATAGGAGAAAACAGAGTGAAACCAAAACATGAAAACGGTTTCTGCAAAGGAACGGTTTAACCTAGAAGAACGAAATTTGGTGAGCCAAGTGGGATTGGTGTACTGATCATTAACTGCCAGTATCATCAAGATTGGGTGAAAAAATGTTTGCTGAGATTGCAGGAAACTCGTAGTTTTTTGGAACCTTGGCAACCCATTTCAATGAATGTGATTCTCGTCAGTCTCTGCTTTGGGCTACTTCCATAGGACACAAACCATAGCAATAGAACTTGGAACTACATTATTGTGCCAAGTTTCAAAGCGCTAGCACAAACCGTGTTTGATTTACAGTTCCAACTACGTGTATCCATATAGGAGAAAACAGAGTGAAACCTAAACATGAAAACGGTTACTGCAAAGGAACGGTTTAACCTAGAAGAACGAAATATGGTGAGCCAAGTGGGATTGGTGTACTGATCATTACCTGCCAGTATCATGAAGATTGGGTGAAAAACTCTTTGCTGAGATTTCCGGAAACTCGTAGTTTTTTGGAAGCTTGGCAACCCCTTTCAATGAAAGTGATTCTCGTCAGTCTCTGCTTGGGGCTACTTCAATAGGACACAAACCATAGCGATAGAACTTGGAACTACATTATTGTGCCAAGTTTCAAAGAACTAGCACAAACCGTGTTTGATTTAGAGTTCCAACTACATGTATCCATATAGGAGAAAACAGAGTGAAACCTAAACATGAAAACGGTTACTGCAAAGAGCGGTATAACCTAGAAGAACGAAATTTGGTGAGCCAAGTGGGACTGGTGTACTGATCATTACCTGCCAGTATCATCAAGATTGGGTGAAAAAATGTTTGCTGAGATTTCAGGAAACTCGTAGTTTTTTGGAAGCTTGGCAACCCATTTCAATGAATGTGATTCTCGTCAGTCTCTGCTTTGGGCTACTTCAATAGGACACAAACCATAGCGATAGAACTTGGAACTGCATTATTGTGTCAAGTTTCAAAGAGCTAGCACAAACCGTGTTTGATTTAGAGTTCCAACTACATGTATCCATATAGGAGAAAAAAGAGTGAAACCTAAAATTGAAAACGGTTACTGCAAAGGAACGGTTTAACCTAGAAGAATGAAATTTGGTCAGCCAAGTGGGACTGGTGTAGTGATCATTACTTGCAAGTATCATCAAGATTGGGTGAAAAACTGTTTGCTGAGATTTCCGGAAACTCGTAGTTTTTGGAAGCTTCGCAACCCTTTCAATGAATGTGATTCTCGTCAGTCTCTGCTTGGGGCTAGTTCAATAGGACACAAACCATAGCAATAGAACTTGGAACTACATTATTGTGCCAAGTTTCAAATAGCTAGCACAAACCGTGCTTGATTTAGAGTTCCAAATACATGTATCCATATAGGAGAAAACAGAGTGAAACCTAAACATGAAAACGGTTACTGCAAAGGAACGGTTTAACCTAGAAGAACGAATTTTGATGAGCCAAGTGGAATTGGTGTAGTGATCATTACCAGCAGTATCATCAAGATTGGGTGAAAAAATGTTTGCTGAGATTTCCGGAAACTCGTAGTTTTTGGAAGCTTGGCAACCCATTTCAATGAATGTGATTCTCGTCAGTCTCTGCTTTGGGCTACTTCCATAGGACACAAACCATAGCGATAGAACTTGGAACTGCATTATTGTGTCAAGTTTCAAAGAGCTAGCACAAACCGTGTTTGATTTAGAGTTCCCACTACATGTATTCATATAGGAGAAAACAGAGTGAAACCTAAACATGAAAACGGTTACTGCAAAGGAACGGTTTAACCTAGAAGAACGAAATTTGATGAGCCAAGTGGGATTGGTGTACTGATCATTACCTGCCAGTATCATCAAGATTGGGTGAAAAAATATTTGCTGAGATTTCAGGAAACTCGTAGTTTTTGGAAGCTTGGCATCCCCTTTCAATGAATGTGATTCTCGTCAGTCTCTGCTTGGGGCTAGTTCAATAGGACACAAACCATAGCAATAGAACTTGGAACTACATTATTGTTCCAAGTTTCAAATAGCCAGCACAAACCGTGCTTGATTTAGAGTTCCAACTACATGTGTCCATATATTAGAAAACAGAGTGAAACCTAAACATGGAAACGGTTACTGCAAAGGAACGGTTTAACCTAGAAGATCGAAATTTGGTGAGCCAAGTGGGATTGGTGTACTGATCATTACCTGCCAGTATCATGAAGATTGGGTGAAAAACTCTTTGCTGAGATTTCCGGAAACTCGTAGTTTTTTGGAAGCTTGGCAACCCCATTCAATGAAAGTTTTTCTCGACAGTCTCTGCTTGGGGCTACTTCAATAGGACACAAACCATAGCGATAGAACTTTGAACTACATTATTGTGCAAGTTTCAAAGAACTAGCACAAACCGTGTTTGATTTACAGTTCCAACTACATGTATCCATATAGGAGAAAAACAGAGTGAAACCTAAACATGAAAACGGTTACTGCAAAGGAACGGTTTAACCTAGAAGAACGAATATGGTGAGCCAAGTGGGATTGGTGTACTGATCATTACCTGCCAGTATCATGAAGATTAGGTGAAAAACTCTTTGCTGAGATTTCCGGAAACTCGTAGTTTTTTGGAAGCTTGGCAACCCCTTTCAATGAAAGTGATTCTCGTCAGTCTCTGCTTGGGGCTACTTCAATAGGACACAAACCATAGCGATAGAACTTGGAACTACATTATTGTGGCAAGTTTCAAAGAACTAGCACAAACCGTGTTTGATTTAGAGTTCCAACTACATGTATCCATATAGGAGAAAACAGAGTGAAACCTTAAATTGAAAACGGTTACTGCAAAGGAACGGTTTAACCTAGAAGAACGAAATTTGATGAGCCAAGTGGAATTGGTGTAGTGATCATTACCAGCAGTATCATCAAGATTGGGTGAAAAATGTTTGCTGAGATTTCCGAAACTCGTAGTTTTTGGAAGCTTGGCAACCCCTTTCAATGAATGTGATTCTCGTAAGTCTCTGCTTTTGGCTCGTTCAATAGGACACAAACCATAGCAATAGAACTTGGAACTACACTATTGTGCCAAGTTTCAAATAGCTAGCACAAACCGTGCTTGATTTAGAGTTCCAACTACATGTATCCATATAGGAGAAAACAGAGTGAAACCTAAACATGAAAACGGTTACTGCAAAGAGCGGTATAACCTAGAAGAACGAATTGGTGAGCCAAGTGGGACTGGTGTTCTGATCATTACCTGCCAGTACATCAAGATTGGGTGAAAAAATGTTTGCTGAGATTTCAGGAAACTAGTAGTTTTTTGGAAGCTTGGCAACCCATTTCAATGAATGTGATTCTCGTCAGTCTCTGCTTTGGGCTCCTTCCATAGGACACAAACCATAGCGATAGAACTTGGAACTGCATTATTGTGTCAAGTTTCAAAGAGCTAGCACAAACCGTGTTTGATTTAGAGTTCCAAGTACATGTATCCATATAGGAGATAACAGAGTGAAACTAAACCTGAAAACGGTTACTGCAAAGGAACGGTTTAACCTAGAAGAACGAAATTTGGTGAGCCAAGTGGGATTGGTGTACTGATCATTAACTGCAAGTATCATCAAGATTGGGTGAAAAAATGTTTGCTGAGATTTCCGGAAACTCGTAGTTTTTTGGAAGCTTGGCAACCCCTTTCAATGAAAGTGATTCTCGTCAGTCTCTGCTTTGGGCTACTTCAATAGGACACTAACCATAACGATAGAACTTGGAACTACATTATTGTGCCAAGTTTCAAAGAACTAGCACAAACCGTGTTTGATTTAGAGTTCCAACTACATGTATCCATATAGAGAAAACAGAGTGAAACCTAAACATGAAAACGGTTACTGCAAAGAACGGTTTAACCTAGAAGAACAAAATTTGGTGAGCCAAGTGGGACTGGTGTACTGATCATTACCTGCAAGTATCATCAAGATTGGGTGAAAAAATGTTTGCTGAGATTTCAGGAAACTCGTAGTTTTTTGAAGCTTGGCAACCCATTTCAATGAATGTGATTCTCATCAGTCTGTGCTTTGGGCTACTTCCATAGGAAACAAACCATAGCGATAGAACTTGGAACTACATTATTGTGCCAAGGTTCAAAGAGCTAGCACAAACCGTGTTTGATTTAGAGTTCCAACTACATGTATCCATATAGGATAAAACAGAGTGAAACCTAAACATGAAAACGGTTACTGCAAAGGAACGGTTTAACGTACAAGAACTAAATTTAGTCATCCAAGTGGGACTGCTGTACTGATCATTACCTGCAAGTATCATCAAGATTGGGTGAAAAAATGTTTGCTGAGATTTCAGGAAACTCGTAGTTTTTTGGAAGCTTGGCAACCCCTTTCAATGAATGTGATTCTCGTCAGTCTCTGCTTGGGGCTACTTCAATAGGACACAAACCATAGCGATAGAACATGGAACTACATTATTGTGCCAAGTTTCAAAGAGCTAGGCACAAAACCGTGTTTGATTTAGAGTTCCAACTACAGGTATCCATATAGGAGAAAACAGAGTGAAACCTAAACATGAAAACGGTTACTGCAAATAAACGGTTTAACCTAGAAGAACCAACTTTGATGAGCAAGTGGAATTGGTGTAGTGATCATTACCAGCAGTATCATCAAGATTGGGTGAAAAAATGTTTGCTGAGATTTCCGGAAACTAGTAGTTTTTTGGAAGCTTGCAACCCCTATCAATGAAAGTGATTCTCGTCAGTCTCTGCTTGGGTCACTTAAATAGGACACAAACCATAGGGATAGAACTTGGAACTACATTATTGTGCCAAGTTTCAAAGAGCTAGCACAAACCGTGTTTGATTTAGAGTTCCACCTACATGTATCCATATAGGAGAAAACAGAGTGAAACCTAAAATTGAAAACGGTTACTGCAAAGGAACGGTTAACCTAGAAGAACGAAATTTGATGAGCCAAGTGGGATTGGTGTACTGATCATTACCTGCCAGTATCATCAAGATTGGGTGAAAAAATGTTTGCTGAGATTTCAGGAAACTCGTAGTTTTTGGAAGCTTGGCAACCCCTTTCAATGAATGTGATTCTCGTCAGTCTCTGCTTGTGGCTAGTTCAATAGACACATACCATAGCAATAGAACTTGGAACTACATTATTGTGCCAAGTTTCAAATAGCTAGCACAAACCATGCTTGATTTAGAGTTCCAACTACATGTATCCATATAGGAGAAAACAGAGTGAAACCTAAAAATGAAAACGGTTACTGCAAAGAACGGTATAACCTAGAAGAACGAAATTTGGTCAGCCAAGTGGGACTGGTGTACTGATCATTACCTGCCAGTATCATCAAGATTGGGTGAAAAAATGTTTGCTGAGATTTCAGGAAACTCGTAGTTTTTTGGAAGCTTGGCAACCCATTTCAATGAATGTGATTCTCGTCAGTCTCTGCTTTGGCTACTTCCATAGGACACAAACCATAGTGATAGAACTTGGAACGGCATTATTGTGTCAAGTTTCAAGGAGCTAGCACAAACTGTGTTTGATTTAGAGTTCCAACTACATGTATCCATACAGGAGAAAACAGAGTGAAACCTAAACATGAAAACGGTTACTGCAAAGAACGGTTAACCTAGAAGAACGAAATTTGGTGAGCCAAGTGGGACTGGTGTACTGATCATTACCTGCAAGTATCATCAAGATTGGGTGAAAAAATGTTTGCTGCGATTTCAGGAAACTCGTAGTTTTTTGGAAGCTTGGCAACCCATTTCAATGAATGTGATTCTCATCAGTCTCTCTTTGGGCTACTTCCATAGGACACAAACCACAGCGATAGAACTTGGAACTGCATTATTGTGTCAAGTTTCAAAGAGCTAGCACAAACCGTGTTTGATTTAGAGTTCCAACTACATGTATCCATATAGGATAAACCAGAGTGAAACCTAAACATGAAAACGGTTACTGCAAAGGAACGGTTTAACCTAGAAGAACGAAATTTGGTCATCCAAGTGGGACTGCTGTACTGATCATTACCTGCAAGTATCATCAAGATTGTGTGAAAACATGTTTGCTGAGATTTCAGGAAACTCGTAGTTTGTTGGAAGCTTGGCAACCCCTTTCAATGAATGTGATTCTCGTCAGTCTCTGCTTGGGGCTACTTCATTGGACACAAACCATAGCGACAGAACTTGGAACTACATTATTGTGCCAAGTTTCAAAGAGCTAGCAAAAACCGTGTTTGATTTAGAGTTCCAACTACATGTATCCATATAGGAGAAAACAGAGTGAAACCTAAACATGAAAACGGTTACTGCAAAGGAACGGTTTAACCTAGAAGAACGAATTTGATGGGCCAATGGAATTGGTGTAGTGATCATTACCAGCATTATCATCATGATTGGGTCAAAAAATGTTTGCTGAGATTTCCGGAAACTAGTATTTTTTTCGAAGCTTGGCAACCCCTTTCAATGAAAGTGATTCTCGTCAGTCTCTGCTTGGGGCTACCTAAACAGGACACCAAACCATAGAAATAGAACTTGGAACTACATTATTGTGCCAAGTTTCAAATAGCTAGCACACACCGTGCTTGATTTAGAGTTCCAACTACATGTATCCATATAGGAGAAAACAGAGTGAAACCTAACATGGAAACGGTTACTGCAAAGGAACGGTTTAACCTAGAAGAACGAAATTTGGTGAGCCAAGTGGGATTGGTGTACTGATCATTACCTGCCAGTATCATGAAGATTGGGTGAAAAACTCTTTGCTGAGATTTCCGGAAACTCGTAGTTTTTTGGAAGCTTGGCAACCCCTTTCAATGAAAGTGATTCTCGTCAGTCTCTGCTTGGGGCTACTTCCATAGGACACAAACCATAGCGATAGAACTTGGAACTACATTATTGTGCAAGTTTCAAAGAACTAGCACAAACCGTGGTTTGATTTAGAGTTCCAACTACATGTATCCATATAGGAGAAAACAGAGTGAAACCTAAACATAAAAACGGTTACTGCAAAGACGGTATAACCTAGAAGAACGAAATTTGGTGAGCCAAGTGGGACTGGTGTACTGATCATTACCTGCCAGTATCATCAAGTTTGGGTGAAAAAATATTTGCTGAGATTTCAGGAAACTCGTAGTTTTTGGAAGCTTGGCAACCCCTTTCAATGAATGTGAATCTCGTCAGTCTCTGCTTGGGGCTAGTTCAATAGGACACAAACCATAGCAATAGAACTTGGAACTACATTATTGTGCCAAGTTTCAAATAGCCAGCACAAACCGTGCTTGATTTAGAGTTCCAACTACATGTATCCATATAGGAGAAAACAGAGTGAAACCTAAACATGGAAAGGGGTTACTGCAAAGGAACGGTTTAACCTAGAAGATCGAAATTTGGTGAGCCAAGTGGGATTGGTGTACTGATCATTACCTGCCAGTATCATGAAGATTGGGTGAAAAACTCTTTGCTGAGATTTCCGGAAACTCGTAGTTTTTTGGAAGCTTGGCAACCCTTTCAATGAAAGTTTTTCTCGTCAGTCTCTGCTTGGGGCTACTTCAATAGGACACAAACCACAGGGATAGAACTTGGAACTACATTATTGTGCCAAGTTTCAAAGAACTAGCACAAACCGTGTTTGAATTTAGAGTTCCAACTACATGTATCCATATAGGAGAAAACAGAGTGAAACCTAAAAATGAAAACGGTTACTGCAAAGAACGGTATAACCTAGAATAACGAAATTTGGTCAGCCAAAGTGGGACTGGTGTACTGATCATTACCTGCCAGTATCATCAAGATTGGGTGAAAAAATGTTTGCTGAGATTTCAGGAAACTCGTAGTTTTTTGGAAGCTTGGCAACCCATTTCAATGAATGTGATTCTCGTCAGTCTCTGCTTTCGCTACTTCCATAGGACACAAACCATAGCGATAGAACTTGGAACTGCATTATTATGTCAAGTTTCTAGGAGCTAGCACAAACTGTGTTTGATTTAGAGTTCCAACTACATGTATCCATATAGGAGAAAACAGAGTGAAACCTAAACATGAAAACGGTTACTGCAAAGAACGGTTTAACCTAGAAGAACGAAATTTGGTGAGCCAAGTGGGACTGGTGTACTGATCATTACCTGCAAGTATCATCAAGATTGGGTGAAAAAAATGTTTGCTGAGATTTCAGGAAACTCGTAGTTTTTTGGAAGCTTGGCAACCCATTTCAATGAATGTGATTCTCATCAGTCTCTGCTTTGGGCTACTTCCATAGGACACAAACCACAGCGATAGAACTTGGAACTGCATTATTGTTTCAAGTTTCAAAGAGCTAGCACAAACCGTGTTTGATTTAGAGTTCCAACTACATGTATCCATATAGGATAAACCAGAGTGAAACCTAAACATGAAAAACGGTTACTGCAAAGGAACGGTTTAACCTAGAAGAACGAAATTTGGTCATCCAAGTGGGACTGCTGTACTGATCATTACCTGCAAGTATCATCAAGATTGGGTGAAAAAATGTTTGCTGAGATTTCAGGAAACTCGTAGTTTTTTGGAAGCTTGGCAACCCCTTTCAATGAATGTGATTCTCGTCAGTCTCTGCTTGGGGCTACTTCAATAGGACACAAACCATAGCGATAGAACTTGGAACTACATTATTGTGCCAAGTTTCAAAGAGCTAGCACAAACCGTGTTTGATTTAGAGTTCCAACTACATGTATCCATATAGGAGAAAACAGAGTGAAACCTAAACATGAAAACGGTTACTGCAAAGGACGGTTTACCCTTGAAGAACGAAATTTGGTCAGCCAGTGGGACTGGTGTAGTGATCATTACTTGCAAGTGTCATCAAGATTGGGTGAAAAAATGTTTGCTGGATTTCCGGAAACTCGTAGTTTTTGGAAGCTTGGCAACCCCTTTCAATGAATGTGATTCTCGTCAGTCTCTGCTTGGGGCTACTTCAATAGGACACAAACCATAGTGATAGAACTTGGAACTACATTATTGTGCCAAGTTTCAAAGAACTAGCACAAACCGTGTTTGATTTAGAGTTCCAACTACATGTATCCATATAGGAGAAAACAGAGTGAAACCTAAACATGAAAAACGGTTACTGCAAAGAACGGTATAACCTAGAAGAACGAAAATTTGGTGAGCCAAGTGGGACTGGTGTACTGATCATTACCTGCCAGTATCATCAAGATTGGGTGAAAAAATGTTTGCTGAGATTTCAGGAAACTCGTAGTTTTTTGGAAGCTTGGCAACCCATTTCAATGAATTTGATTCTCGTCAGTCTCTGCTTTGGGCTACTTCCATAGGACACAAACCATAGCAATAGAACTTGGAACTACATTATTGTGCCAAGTTTCAAAGAGCTAGCACAAACCGTGCTTGATTTAGAGTTCCAACTACATGTATCCATATAGGAGAAAACAGAGTGAAACCTAAACATGGAAACGGTTACTGCAAAGGAACGGTTTAACCTAGTAGAACGAAATTTGGTGAGCCAAGTGGAATTGGTGTAGTGATCATTACCAGCAGTATCATCAAGATTGGGTGAAAAAATGTTTGCTGAGATTTCCGGAAACTCGTAGTTTTTGGAAGCTTGGCAACCCCTTTTCAATGAATGTGATTCTCGTCAGTCTCTGCTTTTGGCTAGTTCAATAGGACACAAACCGTAGCAATAGAACTTGGAACTACACTATTGTGCCAAGTTTCAAATAGCTAGCACAAACCGTGCTTGATTTAGAGTTCCAACTACATGTATCCATATAGGAGAAAACAGAGTGAAACCTAAACATGAAACGTTTACTGCAAAGAGCGGTATAACCTAGAAGAACGAAATTTGGTGAGCCAAGTGGGGACTGGTGTACTGATCATTACCTGCCAGTATCATCAAGATTGGGTGAAAAAATGTTTGCTGAGATTTCAGGAAACTCGTAGTTTTTTGGAAGCTTGGCAACCCATTTCACTGAATGTGATTCTCGTCAGTCTCTGCTTTGGGCTACTTCCATAGGACACAAACCATAGCGATAGAACTTGGAACTGCATTATTGTGTCAAGTTTCAAAGAGCTAGCACAAACCGTGTTTGATTTAGAGTTCCAACTACATGTATCCATATAGGAGAAAACAGAGTGAAACCTAAACATGAAAACGTTACTGCAAAGGAACGGTTTAACCTAGAAGAACGAAATTTGATGAGCCAAGTGGGATTGGTGTACTGATCATTACCTGCCAGTATCATCAAGATTGGGTGAAAAACTGTTTGCTGAGATTTCAGGAAACTCGTAGTTTTTGGAAGCTTGGCAACCCCTTTCAATGAATGTGATTCTCGTCAGTCTCTGCTTGGGGCTAGTTCAATAGGACACAAACCATAGCAATAGAACTTGGAACTACATTATTGTGCCAAGTTTCAAATAGCCAGCACAAACCGTGCTTGATTTAGAGTTCCAACTACATGTATCCATATAGGAGAAAACAGAGTGAAACCTAAACATGGAAACGGTTACTGCAAAGGAACGGTTTAACCTAGAAGATCGAAATTTGGTGAGCCAAGTGGGATTGGTGTACTGATCATTACCTGCCAGTATCATGAAGATTGGGTGAAAAACTCTTTGCTGAGATTTCCGGAAACTGGTAGTTTTTTGGAAGCTTGGCAACCCCTTTCAATGAAAGTTTTTCTCGTCAGTCTCTGCTTGGGGCTACTTCAATAGGACACAAACCATAGCGATAGAACTTGGAACTGCATTATTGTGTCAAGTTTCAAAGAGCTAGCACAAACCGTGTTTGATTTAGAGTTCCAACTACATGTATCCATATAGGAGAAAACAGAGTGAAACCTAAACATGAAAACGGTTACTGCAAAGAACGGTATAACCTAGAAAACGAAATTTGGTCAGCCAAGTGGGACTGGTGTACTGATCATTACCTGACAGTATCATCAAGATTGGGTGAAAAAATGTTTGCTGAGATTTCAGGAAACTCGTAGTTTTTTGGAAGCTTGGCAACCATTTCACTGAATGGGATTCTCGTCAGTCTCTGCTTTGGGCTACTTCCATAGGACACAAACCATAGCGATAGAACTTGGAACTGCATTATTGTGTCAAGTTTCAAAGAGCTAGCACAAACCGTGTTTGATTTAGAGTTCCAACTACATGTATTCATATAGGAGAAAACAGAGTGAAACCTAAACATGAAAACGGTTACTGCAAAGGAACGGTTTAACCTAGAAGAACGAAATTTGATGAGCCAAGTGGGATTGGTGTACTGATCATTACCTGCCAGTATCATCAAGATTGGGTGAAAAAATATTTGCTGAGATTTCAGGAAACTCGTAGTTTTTGGAAGCTTGGCAACCCCTTTCAATGAATGTGATTCTCGTCAGTCTCTGCTTGGGGCTAGTTCAATAGGACACAAACCATAGCAATAGAACTTGGAACTACATTATTGTGCCAAGTTTCAAAGAGCTAGCACAAACCGTGCTTGATTTAGAGTTCCAACTACATGTATCCATATAGGAGAAAACAGAGTGAAACCTAAACATGGAAACGGTTACTGCAAAGGAACGGTTTAACCTAGAAGATCGAAATTTGGTGAGCCAAGTGGGATTGGTGTACTGATCATTACCTACCAGTATCATGAAGATTGGGTGAAAAACTCTTTGCTGAGATTTCCGGAAACTCGTAGTTTTTTGGAAGCTTGGCAACCCCTTTCAATGAAAGTTTTTCTCGACAGTCTCTGCTTGGGGCTACTTCAATAGGACACAATCCATAGCGATAGAACTTGGAACTACATTATTGTGCCAAGTTTCAAAGAACTAGCACAAACCGTGTTTGATTTAGAGTTCCAACTACATGTATCCATATAGGAGAAAACAGAGTGAAACCTAAAAATGAAAACGGTTACTGCAAAGAACGGTATAACCTAGAAGAACGAAATTTGGTGAGCCAAGTGGGACTGGTGTACTGATCATTACCTGCAAGTATCATCAAGATTGGGTGAAAAAATGTTTGCTGCGATTTCAGGAAACTCGTAGTTTTTTGGAAGCTTGGCAACCCATTTCAATGAATGTGATTCTCATCAGTCTCTGCTTTGGGCTACTTCCATAGGACACAAACCACAGCGATAGAACTTGGAACTGCATTATTGTGTCAAGTTTCAAAGAGCTAGCACAAACCGTGTTTGATTTAGAGTTCCAACTACATGTATCCATATAGGATAAACCAGAGTGAAACCTAAACATGAAAACGGTTACTGCAAAGGAACGGTTTAACCTAGAAGAACGAAATTTGGTCATCCAAGTGGGAGTGCTGTACTGATCATTACCTGCAAGTATCATCAAGATTGGGTGAAAAAATGTTTGCTGAGATTTCAGGAAACTCGTAGTTTTTTGGAAGCTTGGCAACCCCTTTCAATGAATGTGATTCTCGTCAGTCTCTGCTTGGGGCTACTTCAATAGGACACAAACCATAGCGATAGAACTTGGAACTACATTATTGTGCCAAGTTTCAAAGAGCTAGCACAAACCGTGTTTGATTTAGAGTTCAACTACATGTATCCACATAGGAGAAAACAGAGTGAAACCTAAACATGAAAACGGTTACTGCAAATAAACGGTTTAACATAGAAGAACGAATTTTGATGAGCCAAGTGGAATTGGTGTAGTGATCATTACCAGCAGTATCATCAAGATTGGGTGAAAAAATGTTTGCTGAGATTTCCGGAAACTAGTAGTTTTTTGGAAGCTTGGCAACCCCTATCAATGAAAGTGATTCTCGTCAGTCTCTGCTTGGGGCCACTTAAATAGGACACAAACCATAGGGATAGAACTTGGAACTACATTATTGTGCCAAGTTTCAAAGAGCTAGCACAAACCGTGTTTGATTTAGAGTTCCAACTACATGTATCCATATAGGAGAAAACAGAGTGAAACCTAAAATTGAAAACGGTTACTGCAAAGGAACGGTTTAACCTAGAAGAACGAAATTTGATGAGCCAAGTGGGATTGGTGTACTGATCATTACCTGCCAGTATCATCAAGATTGGGTGAAAAAATGTTTGCTGAGATTTCAGGAAACTCGTAGTTTTTTGGAAGCTTGGCAACCCCTTTCAATGAATGTGATTCTCGTCAGTCTCTGCTTGGGGCTACTTCAATGGGACACAAACCAAAGCAATAGAACTTGGAACTACATTATTGTGCCAAGTTTCAAAGAGCTAGCACAAACCGTGTTTGATTTAGAGTTCCAACTACATATATCCATATAGGAGAAAACAGAGTGAAACTTAAACATGAAAACGGTTACTGCAAAGGACGGTTTACCCTTGAAGAAAGAAATTTGGTCAGCCAAGTGGACTGGTGTAGTGATCATTACTTGCAAATATCATCAAGATTGGGTGAAAAAATGTTTGCTGGATTTCCGGAAAACTCGTAGTTTTTGGAAGCTTTGCAACCCTTTCAATGAATTTGATTCTCGTCAGTCTCTGCTTGGGGGCTACTTCAGTAGGACACAAACCATAGCGATAGAACTTGGAACTACATTATTGTGCCAAGTTTCAAAGAACTAGCACAAACCGTGTTTGATTTAGAGTTCCAACTACATGTATCCATATAGGAGAAAACAGAGTGAAACCTAAACATGAAAACGGTTACTGCAAAGGAACAGTTTAACCTAGAAGAACGAAATTTGGTGAGCCAAGTGGGACTGGTGTACTGATCATTAACTGCCAGTATCATCAAGATTGGGTGAAAAAATGTTTGCTGAGATTTCAGGAAACTCGTAGTTTTTTGGAAGCTTGGCAACCCATTTCAATGAATGTGATTCTCGTCAGTCTCTGCTTTGGGCTACTTCCATAGGACACAAACCATAGCGATAGAACTTTGAACTACATTATTGTGCCAAGTTTCAAAGAGCTAGCACAAAACCGTGTTTGATTTACAGTTCCAACTACATGTATCCATATAGGAGAAAACAGAGTGAAAACCTAAACATGAAAACGGTTACTGCAAAGGAACGGTTTAACCTAGAAGAACGAAATATGGTGAGCCAAGTGGGATTGGTGTACTGATCATTACCTGCCAGTATCATGAAGATTGGGTGAAAAACTCTTTGCTGAGATTTCCGGAAACTCGTAGTTTTTTGGAAGCTTGGCAACCCCTTTCAATGAAAGTGATTCTCGTCAGTCTCTGCTTGGGCTACTTCAATAGGACACAAACCATAGCGATAGAACTTGGAACTACATTATTGTGCCAAGTTTCAAAGAACTAGCACAAACCGTGTTTGATTTAGAGTTCCAACATACATGTATCCAAATAGGAGAAAACAGAGTGAAACCTAAACATGAAAACGGTTACTGCAAAAGAGCGGTATAACCTAGAAGAACGAAATTTGGTGAGCCAAGTGGGACTGGTGTACTGATCATTACCTGCCAGTATCATCAAGATTGGGTGAAAAAATGTTTGCTGAGATTTCAGGAAACTCGTAGTTTTTTGGAAGCTTGGCAACCCATTTCAATGAATGTGATTCTCGTCAGTCTCTGCTTTGGGCTCCTTCAATAGGACACAAACCATAGCGATAGAACTTGGAACTGCATTATTGTGTCAAGTTTCAAAGAGCTAGCACAAACCGTGTTTGATTTAGAGTTCCAACTACATGTATCCATATAGGAGAAAACAGAGTGAAACCTAAACATGAAAACGGTTACTGCAAAGAACGGTATAACCTAGAAGAACGAAATTTGGTCAGCCAAGGGGGACTGGTGTACTGATCATTACCTGACAGTATCATCAAGATTGGGTGAAAAAATGTTTGCTGAGATTTCAGGAAACTCGTAGTTTTTTGGAAGCTTGGCAACCCATTTCACTGAATGTGATTCTCGTCAGTCTCTGCTTTGGGCTACTTCCATAGGACACAAACCATAGCGATAGAACTTGAAACTGCATTATTGTGTCAAGTTTCAAAGAGCTAGCACAAACCGTGTTTGATTTAGAGTTCCAACTACATGTATCCATATAGGAGAAAACAGAGTGAAACCTAAACATGAAAACGGTTACTGCAAAGGACGGTTTAACCTTGAAGAACGAAATTTGGTCAGCCAAGTGGGACTGGTGTAGTGATCATTACTTGCAAGTATCATCAAGATTGGGTGAAAAACTGTTTGCTGAGATTTCCGGAAACTCGTAGTTTTTGGAAGCTTCGCAACCCTTTCAATGAATGTGATTCTCGTCAGTCTCTGCTTTGGGCTAGTTCAATAGGACACAAACCATAGCAATAGAACTTGGAACTACATTATTGTGCCAAGTTTCAAATAGCTAGCACAAACGTGCTTGTTTTAGAGTTCCAACTACATGTATCCATATAGGAGAAAAGAGAGTGAAACCTAAACATGAAAACGGTTACTGAAAAGGAACGGTTTAACCTAGAAGAACGAATTTTGATGAGCCAAGTGGAATTGGTGTAGTGATCATTACCAGCAGTATCATCAAGATTGGGTGAAAAATGTTTGCTGAGATTTCCGGAAACTCGTAGTTTTGGAAGCTTGGCAACCCCTTTCAATGAATGTGATTCTCGTCAGTCTCTGCTTTTGGCTAGTTCAATAGGACACAAACCATAGCAATAGGAACTTGGAACTACACTATTGTGCCAAGTTTCAAATAGCTAGCACAAACCGTGCTTGATTTAGAGTTCCAACTACATGTATCCATATAGGAGAAAACAGAGTGAAACCTAAACATGAAAACGGTTACTGCAAAGAGCGGTAAAACCTAGAAGAACGAAATTTGGTGAGCCAAGTGGGACTGGTGTACTGATCATTACCTGCCAGTATCATCAAGATTGGGTGAAAAAATGTTTGCTGAGATTTCAGGAAACTAGTAGTTTTTTGGAAGCTTGGCAACCATTTCAATGAATGTGATTCTCGTCAGTCTCTGCTTTGGGCTACTTCCATAGGACACAAACCATAGCGATAGAACTTGGAACTGCATTATTGTGTCAAGTTTCAAAGAGCTAGCACAAACCGTGTTTGATTTAGAGTTCCAAGTACATGTATCCATATAGGAGAAAACAGAGTGAAACCTAAACATTAAAACGGTTACTTCAAAGAACGGTATAACCTAGAAAGAAACGAAATTTGGTCAGCCAAGTGGGACTGGTGTAGTGATCATTACCTGACAGTATCATCAAGATTGGGTGAAAAAATGTTTGCTGAGATTTCAGGAAACTCGTAGTTTTTTGGAAGCTTGGCAACCCATTTCACTGAATGTGATTCTCGTCAGTCTCTGCTTTGGGCTACTTCCATAGGACACAAACCATAGCGATAGAACTTGGAACTGCATTATTGTGTCAAGTTTCAAAGAGCTAGCACAAACCGTGTTTGATTTAGAGTTCCAACTACATGTATCCATATAGGAGAAAACAGAGTGAAACCTAAACATGAAAACGGTTACTGCAAAGGAACGGTTTAACCTAGAAGAACGAAATTTGATGAGCCAAGTGGGATTGGTGTACTGATCATTACCTGCCAGTATCATCAAGATTGGGTGAAAAACTGTTTGCTGAGATTTCAGGAAACTCGTAGTTTTTTGGAAGCTTGGCAACCCCTTTCAATGAATGTGATTCTCGTCAGTCTCTGCTTGGGCTAGTTCAATAGGACACAAACCATAGCAATAGAACTTGGAACTACATTATTGTGCCAAGTTTCAAATAGCCAGCACAAACCGTGCTTGATTTAGAGTTCCAACTACATGTATCCATATATTAGAAAACAGAGTGAACCTAAACATGGAAACGGTTACTGCAAAGGAACGGTTTAACCTAGAAGATCGAAATTTGGTGAGCCAAGTGGGATTGGTGTACTGATCATTACCTGCCAGTATCATGAAGATTGGGTGAAAAACTCTTTGCTGAGATTTCCGGAAAACTCGTAGTTTTTTGGAAGCTTGGCAACCCCTTTCAATGAAAGTTTTTCTCGTCAGTCTCTGCTTGGGGCTACTTCAATAGGACACAAACCATAGCGATAGAACTTGGAACTGCATTATTGTGTCAAGTTTCAAAGAGCTAGCACAAACCGTGTTTGATTTAGAGTTCCAACTACATGTATCCATATAGGATAAACCAGAGTGAAACCTAAACATGAAAACGGTTACTGCAAAGAACGGTATAACCTAGAAAAACGAAATTTGGTCAGCCAAGTGGGACTGGTGTACTGATCATTACCTGACAGTATCATCAAGATTGGGTGAAAAAATGTTTGCTGAGATTTCAGGAAACTCGTAGTTTTTTGGAAGCTTGGCAACCCATTTCACTGAATGTGATTCTCGTCAGTCTCTGCTTTGGGCTACTTCCATAGGACACAAACCATAGCGATAGAACTTGGAACTGCATTATTGTGTCAAGTTTCAAAGAGCTAGCACAAACCGTGTTTGATTTAGAGTTCCAACTACATGTATCCATATAGGAGAAAACAGAGTGAAACCTAAACATGAAAACGGTTACTGCAAAGGACGGTTTAACCTTGAAGAACGAAATTTGGTCAGCCAAGTGGGACTGGTGTAGTGATCATTACTTGCAAGTATCATCAAGATTGGGTGAAAAACTGTTTGCTGAGATTTCCGGAAACTCGTAGTTTTTGGAAGCTTCGCAACCCTTTCAATGAATGTGATTCTCGTCAGTCTCTGCTTGGGGCTAGTTCAATAGGACACAAACCATAGCAATAGAACTTGGAACTACATTATTGTGCCAAGTTTCAAATAGCTAGCACAAACCGTGCTTGATTTAGAGTTCCAACTACATGTATCCATATAGGAGAAAACAGAGTGAAACCTAAACATGAAAACGGTTACTGCAAAGGAACGGTTTAACCTAGAAGAACGAATTTTGATGAGCCAAGTGGAATTGGTGTAGTGATCATTACCAGCAGTATCATCAAGATTGGGTGAAAAAATGTTTGCTGAGATTTCCGGAAAATCGTAGTTTTTGGAAGCTTGGCAACCCCTTTCAATGAATGTGATTCTCGTCAGTCTCTGCTTGGGGCTAGTTCAATAGGACACAAACCATAGCAATAGAACTTTGAACTACACTATTGTGCCAAGTTTCAAATAGCTAGCACAAACCGTGCTTGATTTAGAGTTCCAACTACATGCATCCATATAGGAGAAAACAGAGTGAAACCTAAACATGAAAACGGTTACTGCAAAGAGCGGTATAACCTAGAAGAACGAAATTTGGTGAGCCAAGTGGGACTGGTGTACTGATCATTACCTGCCAGTATCATCAAGATTGGGTGAAAAAATGTTTGCTGAGATTTCAGGAAACTAGTAGTTTTTTGGAAGCTTGGCAACCCATTTCAATGAATGTGATTCTCGTCAGTCTCTGCATTGGGCTACTTCCATAGGACACAAACCATAGCGATAGAACTTGGAACTGCATTATTGTGTCAAGTTTCAAAGAGCTAGCACAAACCGTGTTTGATTTAGAGTTCCAAGTACATGTATCCATATAGGAGAAAACAGAGTGAAACCTAAATATGAAAACGGTTACTGCAAAGAACGGTATAACCTAGAAGAACGGAATTTGGTGATCCAAGTGGGACTGGTGTAGTGATCATTACCTGACAGTATCATCAAGATTGGGTGAAAAAATGTTTGCTGAGATTTCAGGAAACTCGTAGTTTTTTGGAAGCTTGGCAACCCATTTCACTGAATGTGATTCTCGTCAGTCTCTGCTTTAGGCTACTTCCATAGGACACAAACCATAGCGATAGAACTTGGAACTGCATTATTGTGTCAAGTTTCAAAGAGCTAGCACAAACCGTGTTTGATTTAGAGTTCCAACAACATGTATCCATATAGGAGAAAACAGAGTGAAACCTAAACATGAAAACGGTTACTGCAAAGGAACGGTTTAACCTAGAAGAACGAAATTTGATGAGCCAAGTGGGATTGGTGTACTGATCATTACCTGCCAGTATCATCAAGATTGGGTGAAAAAATATTTGCTGAGATTTCAGGAAACTCGTAGTTTTTGGAAGCTTGGCAACCCCTTTCAATGAATGTGATTCTCGTCAGTCTCTGCTTGTGGCTAGTTCAATAGGGACACAAACCATAGCAATAGAACTTGGAACTACATTATTGTGCCAAGTTTCAAATAGCCAGCACAAACCGTGCTTGATTTAGAGTTCCAACTACATGTATCCATATAGGAGAAAACAGAGTGAAACCTAAACATGGAAACGGTTACTGCAAAGGAACGGTTTAACCTAGAAGATCGAAATTTGGTGAGCCAGTGGGATTGGTGTACTGATCATTACCTGCCAGTATCATGAAGATTGGGTGAAAAACTCTTTGCTGAGATTTCCGGAAACTCGTAGTTTTTTTGGAAGCTTGGCAACCCCTTTCAATGAAAGTTTTTCTCGTCAGTCTCTGCTTGGGGCTACTTCAATAGGACACAAACCATAGCGATAGAACTTGGAACTACATTATTGTGCCAAGTTTCAAAGAACTAGCACAAACCGTGTTTGATTTAGAGTTCCAACTACATGTATCCATATAGGAGAAAACAGAGTGAAACCTAAACATGAAAACGGTTACTGCAAAGAACGGTATAACCTAGAAGAACGAAATTTGGTCAGCCAAGTGGGACTGGTGTACTGATCATTACCTGCAAGTATCATCAAGATTGGGTGAAAAAATGTTTGCTTCGATTTCAGGAAACTCGTAGTTTTTTGGAAGCTTGGCAACCCATTTCAATGAATGTGATTCTCATCAGTCTCTGCTTTGGGCTACTTCCATAGGACACAAACCACAGCGATAGAACTTGGAACTGCATTATTGTGTCAAGTTTCAAAGAGCTAGCACAAACCGTGTTTGATTTAGAGTTCCAACTACATGTATCCATATAGGATAAACCAGAGTGAAACCTAAACATGAAAACGGTTACTGCAAAGGAACGGTTTAACCTAGAAGAACGAAATTTGGTCATCCAAGTGGGACTGCTGTACTGATCATTACCTGCAAGTATCATCAAGATTGGGTGAAAAAATGTTTGCTGAGATTTCAGGAAACTCGTAGTTTTTTGGAAGCTTGGCAACCCCTTTCAATGAATGTGATTCTCGTCAGTCTCTGCTTGGGGCTACTTCAATAGGACACAAACCATAGCGATAGAACTTGGAACTACATTATGGTGCCAAGTTTCAAAGAGCTAGCACAAACCGTGTTTGATTTAGAGTTCCAAGTACATGTATCCATATAGGAGAAAACAGAGTGAAACCTAAACATGAAAACGGTTACTGCAAATAAACGGTTTAACATAGAAGAACGAATTTTGATGAGCCAAGTGGAATTGGTGTAGTGATCATTACCAGCAGTATCATCAAGATTGGGTGAAAAAATGTTTGCTGAGATTTCCGGAAACTAGTAGTTTTTTGGAAGCCTGGCAACCCCTATCAATGAAAGTGATTCTCGTCAGTCTCTGCTTGGGGCTACTTAAATTGGACACAAACCATAGGGATAGAACTTGGAACTACATTATTGTGCCAAGTTTCAAAGAGCTAGCACAAACCGTGTTTGATTTAGAGTTCCAACTACATGTATCCATATAGGAGAAAACAGAGTGAAACCTAAACATGAAAACGGTTACTGCAAAGAGCGGTATAACCTAGAAGAACGAAATTTGGTGAGCCAAGTGGGACTGGTGTACTGATCATTACCTGCCAGTATCATCAAGATTGGGTGAAAAAATGTTTGCTGAGATTTCAGGAAACTCGTAGTTTTTTGGAAGCTTGGCAACCCATTTCACTGAATGTGATTCTCGTCAGTCTCTGCTTTGGGCTACTTCCATAGGACACAAACCATAGCGATAGAACTTGGAACTGCATTATTGTGTCAAGTTTCAAAGAGCTAGCACAAACCGTGTTTGATTTAGAGTTCCAACTACATGTATCCATATAGGAGAAAACAGAGTGAAACCTAAACATGAAAACGGTTACTGCAAAGGACGGTTTAACCTTGAAGAACGAAATTTGGTCAGCCAAGTGGGACTGGTGTAGTGATCATTACTTGCAAGTATCATCAAGATTGGGTGAAAAACTGTTTGCTGAGATTTCCGGAAACTCGTAGTTTTTGGAAGCTTCGCAACCCTTTCAATGAATGTGATTCTCGTCAGTCTCTGCTTGGGGCTAGTTCAATAGGACACAAACCATAGCAATAGAACTTGGAACTACATTATTGTGCCAAGTTTCAAATAGCTAGCACAAACCGTGCTTGATTTAGAGTTCCAACTACATGTATCCATATAGGAGAAAACAGAGTGAAACCTAAACATGAAAACGGTTACTCAAAAGGAACGGTTTAACCTAGAAGAACGAATTTTGATGAGCCAAGTGGAATTGGTGTAGTGATCATTACCAGCAGTATCATCAAGATTGGGTGAAAAAATGTTTGCTGAGATTTCCGGAAACTCGTAGTTTTTGGAAGCTTGGCAACCCCTTTCAATGAATGTGATTCTCGTCAGTCTCTGCTTTTGGCTAGTTCAATAGGACACAAACCATAGCAATAGAACTTGGAACTACACTATTGTGCCAAGTTTCAAATAGCTAGCACAAACCGTGCTTGATTTAGAGTTCCAACTACATGTATCCATATAGGAGAAAACAGAGTGAAACCTAAACATGAAAACGGTTACTGCAAAGGAACGGTTTAACCTAGAAGAACGAAATTTGATGAGCCAAGTGGGATTGGTGTACTGATCATTACCTGCCAGTATCATCAAGATTGGGTGAAAAACTGTTTGCTGAGATTTTCAGGAAACTCGTAGTTTTTGGAAGCTTGGCAACCCCTTTCAATGAATGTGATTCTCGTCAGTCTCTGCTTGGGGCTAGTTCAATAGGACACAAACCATAGCAATAGAACTTGGAACTACATTATTGTGCCAAGTTTCAAATAGCCAGCACAAACCGTGCTTGATTTAGAGTTCCAACTACATGTATCCATATAGGAGAAAACAGAGTGAAACCTAAACATGGAAACGGTTACTGCAAAGGAACGGTTTAACCTAGAAGATCGAAATTTGGTGAGCCAAGTGGGATTGGTGTACTGATCATTACCTGCCAGTATCATGAAGATTGGGTGAAAAACTCTTTGCTGAGATTTCCGGAAACTCGTAGTTTTTTGGAAGTTTGGCAACCCTTTCAATGAAAGTTTTTCTCGTCAGTCTCTGCTTCGGGCTACTTCAATAGGACACAAACCATAGCGATAGAACTTGGAACTGCATTATTGTGTCAAGTTTCAAAGAGCTAGCACAAACCGTGTTTGATTTAGATTTCCAACTACATGTATCCATATAGGATAAACCAGAGTGAAACCTAAACATGAAAACGGTTACTGCAAAGAACGGTATAACCTAGAAAAACGAAATTTGGTCAGCCAAGTGGGACTGGTGTACTGATCATTACCTGACAGTATCATCAAGATTGGGTGAAAAAATGTTTGCTTCGATTTCAGGAAACTCGTAGTTTTTTGGAAGCTTGGCAACCCATTTCACTGAATGTGATTCTCGTCAGTCTCTGCTTTGGGCTACTTCCATAGGACACAAACCATAGCGATAGAACTTGGAACTGCATTATTGTGTCAAGTTTCAAAGAGCTAGCACAAACCGTGTTTGATTTAGAGTTCCAACTACATGTATCAATATAAGAGAAAACAGAGTGAAACCTAAACATGAAAACGGTTACTGCAAAGGACGGTTTAACCTTGAAGAACGAAATTTGGTCAGCCAAGTGGGACTGGTGTAGTGATCATTACTTGCAAGTATCATCAAGATTGGGTGAAAAACTGTTTGCTGAGATTTCCGGAAACCTGTAGTTTTTGGAAGCTTCGCAACCCTTTCAATGAATGTGATTCTCGTCAGTCTCTGCTTGGGGCTAGTTCAATAGGACACAAACCATAGCAATAGAACTTGGAACTACATTATTGTGCCAAGTTTCAAATAGCTAGCACAAACCGTGCTTGATTTAGAGTTCCAACTACATGTATCCATATAGGAGAAAACAGAGTGAAACCTAAACATGAAAACGGTTACTGCAAAGGAACGGTTTAACCTAGAAGAACGAATTTTGATGAGCCAAGTGGAATTGGTGTAGTGATCATTACCAGCAGTATCATCAAGATTGGGTGAAAAAATGTTTGCTGAGATTTCCGGAAACTCGTAGTTTTTGGAAGCTTGGCAACCCCTTTCAATGAATGTGATTCTCGTCAGTCTCTGCTTGGGGCTAGTTCAATAGGACACAAACCATAGCAATAGAACTTGGAACTACACTATTGTGCCAAGTTTCAAATAGCTAGCACAAACCGTGCTTGATTTAGAGTTCCAACTACATGCATCCATATAGGAGAAAACAGAGTGAAACCTAAACATGAAAACGGTTACTGCAAAGAGCGGTATAACCTAGAAGAACGAAATTTGGTGAGCCAAGTGGGACTGGTGTACTGATCATTACCTGCCAGTATCATCAAGATTGGGTGAAAAAATGTTTGCTGAGATTTCAGGAAACTAGTAGTTTTTTGGAAGCTTGGCAACCCATTTCAATGAATGTGATTCTCGTCAGTCTCTGCATTGGGCTACTTCCATAGGACACAAACCATAGCGATAGAACTTGGAACTGCATTATTGTGTCAAGTTTCAAAGAGCTAGCACAAACCGTGTTTGATTTAGAGTTCCAAGTACATGTATCCATATAGGAGAAAACAGAGTGAAACCTAAACATGAAAACGGTTACTGCAAAGAACGGTATAACCTAGAAGAACGGAATTTGGTGATCCAAGTGGGACTGGTGTAGTGATCATTACCTGACAGTATCATCAAGATTGGGTGAAAAAATGTTTGCTGAGATTTCAGGAAACTCGTAGTTTTTTGGAAGCTTGGCAACCCATTTCACTGAATGTGATTCTCGTCAGTCTCTGCTTTAGGCTACTTCCATAGGACACAAACCATAGCGATAGAACTTGGAACTGCATTATTGTGTCAAGTTTCAAAGAGCTAGCACAAACCGTGTTTGATTTAGAGTTCCAACAACATGTATCCATATAGGAGAAAACAGAGTGAAACCTAAACATGAAAACGGTTACTGCAAAGGAACGGTTTAACCTAGAAGAACGAAATTTGATGAGCCAAGTGGGATTGGTGTACTGATCATTACCTGCCAGTATCATCAAGATTGGGTGAAAAAATATTTGCTGAGATTTCAGGAAACTCGTAGTTTTTGGAAGCTTGGCAACCCCTTTCAATGAATGTGATTCTCGTCAGTCTCTGCTTGGGGCTAGTTCAATAGGACACAAACCATAGCAATAGAACTTGGAACTACATTATTGTGCCAAGTTTCAAATAGCCAGCACAAACCGTGCTTGATTTAGAGTTCCAACTACATGTATCCATATAGGAGAAAACAGAGTGAAACCTAAACATGGAAACGGTTACTGCAAAGGAACGGTTTAACCTAGAAGATCGAAATTTGGTGAGCCAAGTGGGATTGGTGTACTGATCATTACCTGCCAGTATCATGAAGATTGGGTGAAAAACTCTTTGCTGAGATTTCCGGAAACTCGTAGTTTTTTGGAAGCTTGGCAACCCCTTTCAATGAAAGTTTTTCTCGTCAGTCTCTGCTTGGGGCTACTTCAATAGGACACAAACCATAGCGATAGAACTTGGAACTACATTATTGTGCCAAGTTTCAAAGAACTAGCACAAACCGTGTTTGATTTAGAGTTCCAACTACATGTATCCATATAGGAGAAAACAGAGTGAAACCTAAAAATGAAAACGGTTACTGCAAAGAACGGTATAACCTAGAAGAACGAAATTTGGTCAGCCAAGTGGGACTGGGGTACTGATCATTACCTGCCAGTATCATCAAGATTGGGTGAAAAAATGTTTGCTGAGATTTCAGGAAACTCGTAGTTTTTTGGAAGCTTGGCAACCCATTTCAATGAATGTGATTCTCGTCAGTCTCTGCTTGGGGCTACTTCCATAGGACACAAACCATAGCGATAGAACTTGGAACTGCATTATTGTGTCAAGTTTCAAGGAGCTAGCACAAACCGTGTTTGATTTAGAGTTCCAACTACATGTATCCATATAGGAGAAAACAGAGTGAAACCTAAACATGAAAACGGTAACTGCAAAGAACGGTTTAACCTAGAAGAACGAAATTTGGTGAGCCAAGTGGGACTGGTGTACTGATCATTACCTGCAAGTATCATCAAGATTGGGTGAAAAAATGTTTGCTTCGATTTCAGGAAACTCGTAGTTTTTGGAAGCTTGGCAACCCATTTCAATGAATGTGATTCTCATCAGTCTCTGCTTTGGGCTACTTCCATAGGACACAAACCACAGCGATAGAACTTGGAACTGCATTATTGTGTCAAGTTTCAAAGAGCTAGCACAAACCGTGTTTGATTTAGAGTTCCAACTACATGTATCCATATAGGATAAACCAGAGTGAAACCTAAACATGAAAACGGTTACTGCAAAGGAACGGTTTAACCTAGAAGAACGAAATTTGGTCATCCAAGTGGGACTGCTGTACTGATCATTACCTGCAAGTATCATCAAGATTGGGTGAAAAAATGTTTGCTGAGATTTCAGGAAACTCGTAGTTTTTTGGAAGCTTGGCAACCCCTTTCAATGAATGTGATTCTCGTCAGTCTCTGCTTGGGGCTACTTCAATAGGACACAAACCATAGCGATAGAACTTGGAACTACATTATTGTGCCAAGTTTCAAAGAGCTAGCACAAACCGTGTTTGATTTAGAGTTCCAAGTACATGTATCCATATAGGAGAAAACAGAGTGAAACCTAAACATGAAAACGGTTACTGCAAATAAACGGTTTAACATAGAAGAACGAATTTTGATGAGCCAAGTGGAATTGGTGTAGTGATCATTACCAGCAGTATCATCAAGATTGGGTGAAAAAATGTTTGCTGAGATTTCCGGAAACTAGTAGTTTTTTGGAAGCTTGGCAACCCCTATCAATGAAAGTGATTCTCGTCAGTCTCTGCTTGGGGCTACTTAAATTGGACACAAACCATAGGGATAGAACTTGGAACTACATTATTGTGCCAAGTTTCAAAGAGCTAGCACAAACCGTGTTTGATTTAGAGTTCCAACTACATGTATCCATATAGGAGAAAACAGAGTGAAACCTAAAATTGAAAACGGTTACTGCAAAGGAACGGTTTAACCTAGAAGAACGAAATTTGATGAGCCAAGTGGGATTGGTGTACTGATCATTACCTGCCAGTATCATCAAGATTGGGTGAAAAAATGTTTGCTGAGATTTCAGGAAACTCGTAGTTTTTTGGAAGCTTGGCAACCCCTTTCAATGAATGTGATTCTCGTCAGTCTCTGCTTGGGGCTACTTCAATGGGACACAAACCAAAGCAATAGAACTTGGAACTACATTATTGTGCCAAGTTTCAAAGAGCTAGCACAAACCGTGTTTGATTTAGAGTTCCAACTACATGTATCCATATAGGAGAAAACAGAGTGAAACCTAAACATGAAAACGGTTACTGCAAAGGACGGTTTACCCTTGAAGAACGAAATTTGGTCAGCCAAGTGGGACTGGTGTAGTGATCATTACTTGCAAGTATCATCAAGATTGGGTGAAAAAATGTTTGCTGGATTTCCGGAAACTCGTAGTTTTTGAAGCTTGGCAACCCCTTTCAATGAATGTGATTCTCGTCAGTCTCTGCTTGGGGCTACTTCAATAGGACACAAACCATAGCGATAGAACTTGGAACTACATTATTGTGGCAAGTTTCAAAGAACTAGCACAAACCGTGTTTGATTTAGAGTTCCAACTACATGTATCCATATAGGAGAAAACAGAGTGCAACCTAAACATGAAAAGGTTACTGCAAAGAACGGTTTAACCTAGAAGAACGAAATTTGGTGAGCCAAGTGGGACTGGTGTACTCATCATTACCTGCAAGTATCATCAAGATTGGGTGAAAAAATTGTTTGCTGAGATTTCAGGAAACTCGTAGTTTTTTGGAAGCTTGGCAACCCATTTCAGTGAATGTGATTCTCATCAGTCTCTGCTTTGGGCTACTTCCATAGGACACAAACCATAGCGATAGAACTTGGAACTGCATTATTGTGTCAAGTTTCAAAGAGCTAGCACAAACCGTGTTTGATTTAGAGTTCCAACTACATGTATCCATATAGGATAAAACAGAGTGAAACCTAAACATGAAAACGGTTACTGCAAAGGAACGGTTTAACGTACAAGAACGAAATTTGGTCATCCAAGTGGGACTGCTGTACTGATCATTACCTGCAAGTATCATCAAGATTGGGTGAAAAAATGTTTGCTGAGATTTCAGGAAACTCTTAGTTTTTTGGAAGCTTGGCAACCCCTTTCAATGAATGTGATTCTCGTCAGTCTCTGCTTGGGGCTACTTCAATAGGACACAAACCATAGCGATAGAACTTGGAACTGCATTATTGTGTCAAGTTTCAAGGAGCTAGCACAAACCGTGTTTGATTTAGAGTTCCAACTACATGTATCCATATAGGAGAAAACAGAGTGAAACCTAAACATGAAAAGGTTACTGCAAAGAACGGTTTAACCTAGAAGAACGAAATTTGGTGAGCCAAGTGGGACTGGTGTACTCATCATTACCTGCAAGTATCATCAAGATTGGGTGAAAAAATGTTTGCTGAGATTTCAGGAAACTCGTAGTTTTTGGAAGCTTGGCAACCCATTTCAGTGAATGTGATTCTCATCAGTCTCTGCTTTGGGCTACTTCCATAGGACACAAACCATAGCGATAGAACTTGGAACTGCATTATTGTGTCAAGTTTCAAAGAGCTAGCACAAACCGTGTTTGATTTAGAGTTCCAACTACATGTATCCATATAGGATAAAACAGAGTGAAACCTAAACATGAAAACGGTTACTGCAAAGGAACGGTTTAACGTACAAGAACGAAATTTGGTCATCCAAGTGGGACTGCTGTACTGATCATTACCTGCAAGTATCATCAAGATTGGGTGAAAAAATGTTTGCTGAGATTTCAGGAAACTCTTAGTTTTTTGGAAGCTTGGCAACCCCTTTCAATGAATGTGATTCTCGTCAGTCTCTGCTTGGGGCTACTTCAATAGGACACAAACCATAGCGATAGAACTTGGAACTGCATTATTGTGTCAAGTTTCAAGGAGCTAGCACAAACCGTGTTTGATTTAGAGTTCCAACTACATGTATCCATATAGGAGAAAACAGAGTGAAACCTAAACATGAAAACGGTTACTGCAAAGAACGGTTTAACCTAGAAGAACGAAATTTGGTGAGCCAAGTGGGACTGTGTACTGATCATTACCTGCAAGTATCATCAAGATTGGGTGAAAAAATGTTTGCTGCGATTTCAGGAAACTCGTAGTTTTTTGGAAGCTTGGCAACCCATTTCAATGTATGTGATTCTCATCAGTCACTGCTTTGGGCTACTTCCATAGGGACACAAACCACAGCGATAGAACTTGGAACTGCATTATTGTGTCAAGTTTCAAAGAGCTAGCACAAACCGTGTTTGATTTAGAGTTCCAACTACATGTATCCATATAGGATAAACCAGAGTAAAACCTAAACATGAAAACGGTTACTGCAAAGAACGGTATAACCTAGAAGAACGAAATTTGGTCAGCCAAGTGGGACTGGTATACTTATCATTACCTGACAGTATCATCAAGATTGGGTGAAAAAATGTTTGCTGAGATTTCAGGAAACTCGTAGTTTTTTGGAAGCTTGGCAACCCATTTCACTGAATGTGATTCTCGTCAGTCTCTGCTTGGGCTACTTCCATAGGACACAAACCATAGCGATAGAACTTGGAACTGCATTATTGTGTCAAGTTTCAAAGAGCTAGCACAAACCGTGTTTGATTTAGAGTTCCAACTACATGTATCCATATAGGAGAAAACAGAGTGAAACCTAAACATGAAAACGGTTACTGCAAAGGACGGTTTAACCTTGAAGAACGAAATTTGGTCAGCCAAGTGGGGACTGGTGTAGTGATCATTACTTGCAAGTATCATCAAGATTGGGTGAAAAACTGTTTGCTGAGATTTCCGGAAACTCGTAGTTTTTGGAAGCTTCGCAACCCTTTCAATGAATGTGATTCTCGTCAGTCTCTGCTTGGGGCTAGTTCAATAGGACACAACCATAGCAATAGAACTTGGAACTACATTACTGTGCCAAGTTTCAAATAGCTAGCACAAACCGTGCTTGATTTAGAGTTCCAACTACATGTATCCATATAGGAGAAAACAGAGTGAAACCTAAACATGAAAACGGTTACTGCAAAGGAACGATTTAACCTAGAAGAACGAATTTTGATGAGCCAAGTGGAATTGGTGTAGTGATCATTACCAGCAGTATCATCAAGATTGGGTGAAAAAATGTTTGCTGAGATTTCCGGAAACTCGTAGTTTTTGGAAGCTTGGCAACCCCTTTCAATGAATGTGATTCTCGTCAGTCTCTGCTTGGGGCTAGTTCAATAGGACACAAACCATAGCAATAGAACTTGGAACTACACTATTGTGCCAAGTTTCAAATAACTAGCACAAACCGTGCTTGATTTAGAGTTCCAACTACATGTATCCATATAGGAGAAAACAGAGTGAAACCAAAACATGAAAACGGTTACTGCAAAGAGCGGTATAACCTAGAAGAACGAAATTTGGTGATCCAAGTGGGACTGGTGTACTGATCATTACCTGCCAGTATCATCAAGATTGGGTGAAAAAATGTTTGCTGAGATTTCAGGAAACTCGTAGTTTTTTGGAAGCTTGGCAACCCATTTCAATGAATGTGATTCTCGTCAGTCTCTGCTTTGGGCTACTTCCATAGGACACAAACCATAGCGATAGAACTTGGAACTGCATTATTGTGTCAAGTTTCAAAGAGCTAGCACAAACCGTGTTTGATTTAGAGTTCCAAGTACATGTATCCATATAGGAGAAAACAGAGTGAAACCTAAACATGAAAACGGTTACTGCAAAGAACGGTATAACCTAGAAGAACGAAATTTGGTCAGCCAAGTGGGACTGGTGAAGTGATCATTACCTGACAGTATCATCAAGATTGGGTCAAAAAATGTTTGCTGAGATTTCAGGAAACTCGTAGTTTTTTGGAAGCTTGGCAACCCATTTCACTGATGTGATTCTCGTCAGTCTCTGCTTTGGGCTACTTCCATAGGACACAAACCATAGCGATAGAACTTGGAACTGCATTATTGTGTCAAGTTTCAAAGAGCTAGCACAAACCGTGTTTGATTTAGAGTTCCAACTACATGTATCCATATAGGAGAAAACAGAGTGAAACCTAAACATGAAAACGGTTACTGCAAAGGAACGGTTTAACCTAGAAGAACGAAATTTGATGAGCTAAGTGGGATTGGTGTACTGATCATTACCTGCCAGTATTATCAAGATTGGGTGAAAAAATATTTGCTGAGATTTCAGGAAACTCGTAGTTTTTGGAAGCTTGGCAACCGCTTTCAATGAATGTGATTCTCGTCAGTCTCTGCTTGGGGATAGTTCAATAGGACACAAACCATAGCAATAGAACTTGGAACTACATTATTGTGCCAAGTTTCAAATAGCCAGCACAAACCGTGCTTGATTTAGAGTTCCAACTACATGTATCCATATAGGAGAAAACAGAGTGAAACCTAAACATGGAAACGGTTACTGCAAAGGAACGGTTTAACCTAGAAGATCGAAATTTGGTGAGCCAAGTGGGATTGGTGTACTGATCATTACCTGCCAGTATCATGAAGATTGGGTGAAAAACTCTTTGCTGAGATTTCCGGAAACTCGTAGTTTTTTGGAAGCTTGGCAACCCCTTTCAATGAAAGTTTTTCTCGTCAGTCTCTGCTTGGGGCTACTTCAATAGGACACAAACCATAGCGATAGAACTTGGAACTACATTATTGTGCCAAGTTTCAAAGAACTAGCACAAACCGTGTTTGATTTAGAGTTCCAACTACATGTATCCATATAGGAGAAAACAGATTGAAACCTAAAAATGAAAACGGTTACTGCAAAGAACGGTATAACCTAGAAGAACGAAATTTGGTCAGCCAAGTGGGACTGGGGTACTGATCATTACCTGCCAGTATCATCAAGATTGGGTGAAAAAATGTTTGCTGAGATTTCAGGAAACTCGTAGTTTTTTGGAAGCTTGGCAACCCATTTCAATGAATGTGATTCTCGTCAGTCTCTGCTTTGGGCTACTTCCATAGGACACAAACCATAGCGATAGAACTTGGAACTGCATTATTGTGTCAAGTTTCAAAGAGCTAGCACAAACCGTGTTTGATTTAGAGTTCCAACTACATGTATCCATATAGGAGAAAACAGAGTGAAACCTAAACATGAAAAAGGTTACTGCAAAGAAACGGTTTAACCTAGAAGAACGAAATTTGGTGAGCCAAGTGGGACTGGTGTACTGATCATTACCTGCAAGTATCATCAAGATTGGGTGAAAAAATGTTTGGCTGCGATTTCAGGAAACTCGTAGTTTTTTGGAAGCTTGGCAACCCATTTCAATGAATGTGATTCTCGTCAGTCTCTGCTTTGGGCTACTTCCATAGGACACAAACCATAGCGATAGAACTTGGAACTGCATTATTGTGTCAAGTTTCAAAGAGCTAGCACAAACCGTGTTTGATTTAGAGTTCCAAGTACATGTATCCATATAGGAGAAAACAGAGTGAAACCTAAACATTAAAACGGTTACTGCAAAGAACGGTATAACCTAGAAGAACGAAATTTGGTCAGCCAAGTGGGACTGGTGTAGTGATCATTACCTGACAGTATCATCAAGATTGGGTCAAAAAATGTTTGCTGAGATTTCAGGAAACTCGTAGTTTTTGGAAGCTTGGCAACCCATTTCACTGAATGTGATTCTCGTCAGTCTCTGCTTTGGGCTACTTCCATAGGACACAAACCATAGCGATAGAACTTGGAACTACATTATTGTGCCAAGTTTCAAAGAGCTAGCACAAACCGTGTTTGATTTAGAGTTCCAAGTACATGTATCCATATAGGAGAAAACAGAGTGAAACCTAAACATGAAAACGGTTACTGCAAATAAACGGTTTAACATAGAAGAACGAATTTTGATGAGCCAAGTGGAATTGGTGTAGTGATCATTACCAGCAGTATCATCAAGATTGGGTGAAAAAATGTTTGATGAGATTTCCGGAAACTAGTAGTTTTTTGGAAGCTTGGCAACCCCTATCAATGAAAGTGATTCTCGTCAGTCTCTGCTTGGGGCTACTTAAATTGGACACAAACCATAGGGATAGAACTTGGAACTACATTATTGTGCCAAGTTTCAAAGAGCTAGCACAAACCGTGTTTGATTTAGAGTTCCACTACATGTATCCATATAGGAGAAAACAGAGTGAAACCTAAAATTGAAAACGGTTACTGCAAAGGAACGGTTTAACCTAGAAGAACGAAATTTGATGAGCCAAGTGGGATTGGTGTACTGAACATTACCTGCCAGTATCATCAAGATTGGGTGAAAAAATGTTTGCTGAGATTTCAGGAAACTCGTAGTTTTTTGGAAGCTTGGCAACCCCTTTCAATGAATGTGATTCTCGTCAGTCTCTGCTTGGGGCTACTTCAATGGGACACAAACCAAAGCAATAGAACTTGGAACTACATTATTGTGCCAAGTTTCAACGAGCTAGCACAAACCGTGTTTGATTTAGAGTTCCAACTACATGTATCCATATAGGAGAAAACAGAGTGAACCCTAAACATGAAAACGGTTACTGCAAAGGACGGTTTACCCTTGAAGAACGAAATTTGGTCAGCCAAGTGGGACTGGTGTAGTGATCATTACTTGCAAGTATCATCCAGATTGGGTGAAAAAATGTTTGCTGGATTTCCGGAAACTCGTAGTTTTTGGAAGCCTGGCAACCCCTTTCAATGAATGTGATTCTCGTCAGTCTCTGCTTGGGGCTACTTCAATAGGACACAAACCATAGCAATAGAACTTGGAACTACATTATTGTGCCAAGTTTCAAATAGCCAGCACAAACCGTGCTTGATTTAGAGTTCCAACTACATGTATCCATATAGGAGAAAACAGAGTGAAACCTAAACATGGAAACGGTTACTGCAAAGGAACGGTTTAACCTAGAAGATCGAAATTTGGTGAGCCAAGTGGGATTGGTGTACTGATCATTACCTGCAAGTATCATGAAGATTGGGTGAAAAACTCTTTGTTGAGATTTCCCGGAAACTCGTAGTTTTTTGGAAGTTTGGCAACCCCTTTCAATGAAAGTTTTTCTCGTCAGTCTCTGCTTGGGGCTACTTCAATAGGACACAAACCATAGCGATAGAACTTGGAACTGCATTATTGTGTCAAGTTTCAAAGAGCTAGCACAAACCGTGTTTGATTTAGAGTTCCAACTACATGTATCAATATAAGAGAAACAGAGTGAAACCTAAACATGAAAACGGTTACTGCAAAGGACGGTTTAACCTTGAAGAACGAAATTTGGTCAGCCAAGTGGGACTGGTGTAGTGATCATTACTTGCAAGTATCATCAAGATTGGGTGAAAAACTGTTTGCTGAGATTTCCGGAAACTCGTAGTTTTTGGAAGCTTCGCAACCCTTTCAATGAATGTGATTCTCGTCAGTCTCTGCTTGGGGCTAGTTCAATAGGACACAAACCATAGCAATAGAACTTGGAACTACATTATTGTGCCAAGTTTCAAATAGCTAGCACAAACCGTGCTTGATTTAGAGTTCCAACTACATGTATCCATATAGGAGAAAACAGAGTGAAACCTAAACATGAAAACGGTTACTGCAAAGGAACGGTTTAACCTAGAAGAACGAATTTTGATGAGCCAAGTGGAATTGGTGTAGTGATCATTACCAGCAGTATCATCAAGATTGGGTGAAAAAATGTTTGCTGAGATTTCCGGAAACTCGTAGTTTTTGGAAGCTTGGCAACCCCTTTCAATGAATGTGATTCTCGTCAGTCTCTGCTTGGGGCTAGTTCAATAGGACACAAACCATAGCAATAGAACTTGGAACTACACTATTGTGCCAAGTTTCAAATAGCTAGCACAAACCGTGCTTGATTTAGAGTTCCAACTACATGCATCCATATAGGAGAAAACAGAGTGGAAACCTAAACATGAAAACGGTTACTGCAAAGAGCGGTATAACCTAGAAGAACGAAATTTGGTGAGCCAAGTGGGACTGGTGTACTGATCATTACCTGCCAGTATCATCAAGATTGGGTGAAAAAATGTTTGCTGAGATTTCAGGAAACTAGTAGTTTTTTGGAAGCTTGGCAACCCATTTCAATGAATGTGATTCTCGTCAGTCTCTGCATTGGGGCTACTTCCATAGGACACAAACCATAGCGATAGAACTTGGAACTGCATTATTGTGTCAAGTTTCAAAGAGCTAGCACAAACCGTGTTTGATTTAGAGTTCCAAGTACATGTATCCATATAGGAGAAAACAGAGTGAAACCTAAACATGAAAACGGTTACTGCAAAGAACGGTATAACCTAGAAGAACGGAATTTGGTGATCCAAGTGGGACTGGTGTAGTGATCATTACCTGACAGTATCATCAAGATTGGGTGAAAAAATGTTTGCTGAGATTTCAGGAAACTCGTAGTTTTTTGGAAGCTTGGCAACCCATTTCACTGAATGTGATTCTCGTCAGTCTCTGCTTTAGGCTACTTCCATAGGACACAAACCATAGCGATAGAACTTGGAACTGCATTATTGTGTCAAGTTTCAAAGAGCTAGCACAAACCGTGTTTGATTTAGAGTTCCAACAACATGTATCCATATAGGAGAAAACAGAGTGAAACC